>NC_084557.2:52288191-52465691 GCF_033978685.3 Nerophis lumbriciformis
TACTTTTCAGTTGGCCAACATTTCTAAAAATCCCTTTTTTGTATTAGCCTTAAGTAATATTCTAATTTTGTGACACACGGAATTTTGGATTTTCATTTGTTGCCACTTCAAATCATCAAAATTAAATGAAATAAACATTTGAATGCATCAGTCTGTGTGCAATGAATAAATATAATGTACAAGTTACACCTTTTGAATGCAATTACTGAAATAAATCAAGTTTTTCAAAATATTCTAATTTACTGGCTTTTACCTGTATATACACACATATTTATACACACACACATATATATATATATATATATATATACACACACACATATATATATATATATATATATATATATATATATACACACATATTTATACACACACACACATATATATACACACACACACACATATATATATATATATAGTTGCTGATGTGTACACATCTGTGCTCTCAGCTGACCCGTACTGCTCCTCCAGGCTGCAGACCCACATCAATCCCCAAAGCACCTCGCCTACTGGAACAACAAACAGGACATGTCTCAGTAGCCACGCCCACTTTTACCCCGTACCCTTACAGCCAATCAGAGGGGAGGAGGTGTTTAAGGGGAAATCAGGTGCATATTTGTGCATGAGAGTGGACAAATGGAATGAAGCCTGACTTTAATTTCGAATCTGCAACTTGATAGCTGCCTTCAATCTGTCACTTATATTGTCATGAGGTGTCAACAGAGCTGTACTCTTAACCTTTTTGGTGTTATTTCACTTTAAAATGTACATGTTGCTTAGTCTTGACTGGCATGTCAGTGGGAAGAATGACGGAATAAAACATGCTATTATATCTTCTTTCTTCGACCATCTTGTTTAAAGGTACAATGCGACTTTTTAACCATGCAAACCACTATGTTTAGGATTGGTGAATGCATCTCTCGCACACACACACACACACACTTGGGGGGGGGTCCAAACTGCTGGCCTGAAATTGCCAAGCGCAGCGTGACATTGCACTTTATGTCATACTTGCCAACCTTGAGACCTCCGATTTCGGGAGGTGGGGGGTGGGGCGGGGGCGTGGGGCAGATATATATATATATATATATATATAAGAAATACTTGACTTTCAGTGAATTCTAGCTATATATATATATATATATATATATATATATACATATATATATATATAAATAAAATAAATACTTGAATTTCAGTGTTCACTTACAAACTACAACTCACAAACACTTTAGAGTTAGGCTCCACCATCAGAATGTGTACTTAAACTTATAAAGATCACATGGATATTATTCAGTGAGTTGATTCACCAAAACTAACCTGTTATACAGGAGGAAAAAGCACACAGGACGTTTCAATTGTTCACAGACTGGTCGCGCTCATCAGAATGACAAGACACTTCCGGTCTGCAGGTGATAGCATTCAATTGGGAAGAAACGCCCTACTGCCCCCTACTGACCAATGTGAATACTGATAAATGTGTAATGACAGCTCCAAAAACGAATTCAAACCACAAAATAAAAATAAATAAATCAACACAAAAATGTGACACATTATGGGTGGGTCACATATGCATGTACAGTAGATGGCAGTATTGTCCTGTTTAAAAGTGTCACAACATTGCTGTTTACGGCAGACGAACTGCTTTACGGTAGACACTGTTGTTGTGTGTCGTCAACACGTCACTCAGGTCCGCCTGAATTTCGGGAGTTTTTCGGGAGAAAATTTGTCCCGGGAGGTTTTCGGGAGAGGCGCTGAATTTCGGGAGTCTCCCGGAAAATCCGGGAGGGTTGGCAAGTATGCTTTATGTGCTTGTTCCACATGGTCCAATTCAAACGATATCGACATAATAATGAGAACACTGCAAAAACGGAAATCTAAGTAAACATGAGTGCACATCATAATGGCAGCTACACTTTACATCTTAAAAATCTAAAAAAAGATATTTGGGTAAGGTCTGGCTGGGCCAGATTGAAAAGCTTAACGGGCCCCATGTGGCCCCCGGGCCCTTCATTTGCCCAGGTCTGAGTTAAATGGTGGAACAAGCTCAGTGATGAGCTGAAGACATTTAGTTCTTTGTTAAGGTTTAAGGAAATAATTGAAAATGATAAAATATAGTAACAATTACTTTCATCCCATTGATTTTTTTTTTAACGTTAATGTTCCAGGCAATCTAATTTTCAGTGTTAGTATAGGATAGGCAAATATAAGCTTTGGCTTCAGCCTTTTCCTTTTTCCGTCATTTTTTAGGGCCCGCAATGGCCCATTGCATAAGGACTCCCAAAGGGAGTCCTTATGCAATGGGACATAAGGACCTATTGTATTTGTAAGGTTTTATTATTAGGGCCCGCAATGGCCCATTGCATAAGGACTCCCAAAGGGAGTCCTTATGCAATGGGACATAAGGACCTATTGTATTTGTAAGGTTTTATTATTAGGGCCCGCAATGGGACATAAGGACCTATTGAATTTCTAAGGTTTTATTCTTTATTCTTTCTTTATTCTACCGCCGCCTCTTTGAGCACTAATTTGACCCACTTAACATGCTTCAAAACTCACCATATTTGACCCACACATCAGGACCTGCAAAAATTGCCTTTTAATAAAAAAACCGAACCCCAAAACTCAATATTGCGCTCTAGCGCCCCCTAGGAAGAAAACAAAACTAGACTGCCTGTAGCTCCCACTACGAAGTTCGGAGAGACATGAAACAAAAACCTCTATGTAGGTCTGACTTACACCTACCTTTCATAATTGTATATGCTCGAGCAAAAATCAACAGGAAGTTGGCAATTCCCCCTTCAAGACAAAAAAGTACTAAAAACAGTCACTTTTGCCTCTTTGAGCTGTAATTTGACCCCCTTAACATGCTTCAAAACTCACCGAACTGAACGCACACATCAGGACTGGCAAAAATTGCGATCTAATAAAGAAACCTAACCCCAAATTTAAAAATTGCGCTCTACAGCAATTTTTGAATAAAACGGGGAAAAAACTGCTCCTCGGAAGACAAAAATGACAAAACTGCCTGTAACTCCCACTGGGAAGGTCGGAGAGACATGAAACAAAAACCTCTCCGTAGGTCTCACTTAGACCTACATTTCATAAATTTACAACCCCCAGCAAAAATATACAGGAAGTTTGCTATTCCCCCTTCAACACAACATTTTTGTAAAAACCGGTCACCTTTCTTCAAACATTATCTCCTCTGAGCCGGTTTGTTGTTTCGGCTTCAAACTAACACAGGAGAGAGATCGAACCCTTCTGATTAAAAGTTGGCGAAAGAGTTGTGATACCTGCTCCGGTTTTGATTTTATGACCCTTCAAATAACCGCTGCGCTTTTTTCAAGATGGCTGCTCAAAAGCAGGAAGCACCAATGTGCCCACACAATGCAGACAAGGTAGGTACACTAGACAAAAGTCTTGGGACACTTCAGACTAAAAGTAGACAAAAGTATTGGGACGCTTATTACTATCACTGGACAAAAGTATTGGGACAGTTAGGACTAGCACCTGCCAAATATGCGGGCCCGACCAATGCTGCTTGCAGCTTTAATTTAATTTTATTTTCTTTTTGTGTGTAAATGTGTATGATTGTTAAATATGTCTAATCTGTACTGTTAAACTGCTCACACAAAATAGTTGATTATATGACCCAAATAAACTTATTTCATTCATTCATTGAAATAAAACCCAGCCATCAATCACCGTGCTAACATATTACCAATAGTGGTTGAAGGGAACAAATTAATGTTTATATGTGTCCCAATTACATATTAAACTTTGTAAAACATTACCCACTGAGGACATGTTTTCTCTCCTTCCTCGGACACAAACATTATCATCTATTAAACCTTATTTAAAGACAGAACATGAAGTTATTTCCTTACATATTCATTTCACCCAGCTGCACACTAACACCAGCCATTAAAACAACATTCAGTGTGCTGTGATTTTAAATATAATGTACATGTAGTATATCATTATATTGATGGATAGATACAGTGGGGCAAAAAAGTATTTAGTCAGCCACCAATTGTGCAAGTTCTCCCACTTAAAATGATGACAGAGGTCTGTAATTGTCATCATAGGTACACTTCAACTGTGAGAGACAGAATGTGAAAAAAAAATCCAGGAATTCACATTGTAGAATTTTTAAAGAATTTATTTGTAAATTATGGTGGAAAATAAGTATTTGGTCAATAACAAAAATTCAACTCAATACTTTGTTATTGCCAACAAAGGTTATATTACAGAGGTCAAATGATTACTATAGGTCTTTACCAGGTTTGCACACACAGTAGCTGGTATTTTGGCCCATTCCTCCATGCAGATCTTCTCGAGAGCAGTGATGTTTTGGGGCTGTCGCCGAGCAACACGGACTTTCAACTCCCTCCACAGATTTTCTATGGGGTTGAGGTCTGGAGACTGGCTAGGCTACTCCAGGACTTTCAAATGCTTCTTACGGAGCCACTCCTTCGTTGCCCGGGCGGTGTGTTTGGGATCATTGTCATGCTGGAAGACCCAGCCACGTTTCATCTTCAAAGCTCTCACTGATGGAAGGAGGTTTTGGCTCAAAATCTCACGATACATGGCCCCATTCATTCTTTCCTTAACACGGATCAGTCGGCCTGTCCCCTTAGCAGAAAAACAGCCCCAAAGCATGATGTTTCCACCCCCATGCTTCACAGTAGGTTTGGTGTTCTTGGGATGCAACTCAGTATTCTTCTTCCTCCAAACACGACGAGTTGAGTTTATACCAAAAAGTTATATTTTGGTTTCATCTGACCACATGACATTCTCCCAATCCTCTGCTGTATCATCCATGTGCTCTCTGGCAAACTTCAGAGGGGCCTGGACATGCACTGGCTTAAGCAGGGGGACACGTCTGGCACTGCAGGATTTGATTCCCTGTCGGCGTAGTGTGTTACTGATGGTAACCTTTGTTACTTTGGTCCCAGCTCTCTGCAGGTCATTCACCAGGTCCCCCCGTGTGGTTCTGGGATTTTTGCTCACCATTCTCATGATCATTTTGACCCCACGGGATGAGATCTTGCGTGGAGCCCCAGATCGAGGGAGATTATCAGTGGTCTTGTATGTCTTCCATTTTCTGATAATTGCTCCCACAGTTGATTTTTTTCACACCAAGCTGCTTGCCTATTGTAGATTCACTCTTCACAGTCTGGTGCAGGTCTACAATTCTTTTCCTGGTGTCCTTTGACAGCTCTTTGGTCTTGGCCATAGTGGAGTTTGGAGTCTGACTGTTTGAGGCTGTGGACAGGTGTCTTTTATACAGATAACAAGTTCAAACAGGTGCCATTAATACAGGTAACAAGTGGAGGACAGAAGAGCTTCTTAAAGAAGAAATTACAGGTCTGTGAGAGCCAGAGACCTTCCTTGTTTGAAGTGACCAAATACTTATTTTCCACCATGATTTACAAATAAATTCTTTAAAATTCCTACAGTGTGAATTCCTGGATTTTTCACATTCTGTCTCTCACAGTTGAAGTGTACCTATGATGACAATTACAGACTTCTGTCATCATTTTAAGTGGGAGAACTTGTACAATCGGTGGCTGACTAAATACTTTTTTGCCCCACTGTAACTTGTATTAGAATAATGTCATCTTAATGTGTTTCATTTCTCCATAACTCGTGTAATAAATAAATTTGCTTACACACACAAAAAAAAAAGCATTGTCTGCGACAGTAACAAAACATCCTTTTGACTCGTCTTTAGGTTAATTATGAATATTTACACTGTTAGGTATATTTCATCCTATTTAGAGCCACACTTCACCCAGCCAGTTAGAGATGAAAAATTAGATTAACGCAATTTTACCACACAATTGGTGTCTTCATTTATTTCTTCTGAAAAATCAGATCTAAAAACTATTGCACAGATGTATGTTTTTTCTCTCCTATTAAAAGAAAACAACACTAGCAGGTAATGCTGTGACATAGAATGGGGATTCATTCATCCTTCAGTCCACTTCATTTAAAACTACATTAAGCCTTCTTAGCGACAAAAAAATGGTCACGCTCAAAAAGGTCTTAAGCAGAGGTGGGTAGTAACGCGCTACATTTACTCCGTTACATCTACTTGAGTAACTTTTGGGATAAATTGTACTTCTAAGAGTAGTTTTAATGCAACATACTTTTACTTTTACTTGAGTATATTTATAGAGAAGAAACGCTACTTTTACTCCGCTACTTTTATCTACATTCAGCTCGCTACTCGCTACTAATTTTTATCGATCTGTTAATGCACGCTTTGTTTGTTTTGGTCTGTCAGACAGACCTTCATAGTGCCTGCGTTTCAACAAATACAGTCACTGGTGACGTTCACTCCGTTCCACCAATCAGATGCAGTCACTGGTGACGTTGGACCAATCAAACAGAGCCAGGTGGTCACATGACCTGACTTAAACAAGTTGAAAAACTTATTGGGGTGTTACCATTTAGTGGTCAATTGTACGGAATATGTACTGTACTGTGCAATCTACTAATAAAAGTTCCAATCAATCAATCAAAGGTGTGAAGGAAAAAAGACCCTTTTTTTTTTATTTCAACCGTACATCCCGTCAAAAGCCTAAAGACTGACTGCACAGTTCCTGTCTTCACAATAAAAGTGCCGCTCCATCGTGCCTCCGCTTTCAAAATAAGAGTCTCCGAAAGCCAGCGCAAACAAGCTAGCAAGCTACGGAGTTTGCCACCAATGTATTTCTTGTAAAGTGTATAAAAACTAATATGGAAGCTGGGCAAATAAGATGCCAAAAACCAACCACTTTCATGTGGTATTAGACAGAAAGGAAGACTTTTTTTCTCTTCCATTCGAAAATGTGGACGTTATCATCACTACTGTCTGATTAAAATCAATGCAAGTCATCAGAATCAGGTAATACACCAACTTATATTCTTGTCTTCATGAAAGAAAGGAATCTATATGTGTTAAACATGCATGTATATTCATTAAAACACCTTTAACATGCAAACAAAAACGGCAAAATAAATAAATATAAATTATATACTGTATATATCAATGTATGTACCGGTATGTATATATATATATATATATATATATATACATATATATATGATATGTGTGTGTATGTTACTCATTAGTTACTCAGTACTTGAGTAGTTTTTTCACAACATACTTTATACTTTTACTCAAGTAAATATTTGGGTGACTACTCCTTACTTTTACTTGAGTATTAAATCTCTAAAGTAACAGTACTCTTACTTGAGTACAAATTCTGGCTACTCTACCCACCTCTGGTCTTAAGTCAAATATTATCATGTTTTATGTTCTTTTAGTAAGAATTATTTTTTATTTTTTTTCATGATGGGGAAAAACAAAATATGCATGATTTCCAAAAAACAGTTGCAAAGTAGAACAGCCATTATTAGGTCAAAAATTCATTAAAAAATGTTTATTATTTTTGGAACTATGATAGTTTTTTCCCCAAAAACTCACACCCTCCCTTATAAGTGACAAAAAAGTCTAAAGTAAGTCGTATATTATTATTTTTTTTTCAAACTTTCTACGCTTTATATTCTTCAACAGCTTTAGACACACAGTATCCATACATATAGTTTTTATATATTTGTAATAGTTTTTGTTTACGTTTTATGCTCTTTTTGTAAAAACAACAACACTTTTTATGATGGGGAAAAAACACTAAATATGCAAGATTTTCCCAAAACAAGTTGCAAAGTGGAATACTTTAGATGAGGTAATTACAGCCTTCAATAAGTCAACTATTCACAACACTGATTTTGATGCATTATTATTTTTGGAACTACGATCTACTACTACCATCCCTCCTTTGCCGAAAAACAGTTGCGCTCAAAAAAAAAAGTAAATCATAGATTATTTTTTTAAACTTTAAATTCTTCAGCAGCTTCAGATACATCCAGAGATATAAAGTTGTTACATATTTGTAATGTTCTTTTAATGTTTTATGCACTTTTTGTACAAAAACAAAACACAAAATATGCCATTTTTAAAAAAAAAACAAGCTGCAAAGTGGAATAAATTAGATGAGGTAATTACAGCCTCTAAAAGGTCAATAATTTAGAACAACGCAGACTTTGATGCATTAATATTATTTTTGGAACTACAACAGTTTTTCCAGAAACTCACACTCTTCCTCCTTATGGTCAAACTCATAAAAGCCTTAGATAAGTCATAAATACTTTTCTTTTTTTTTTAACTTTCAACACTTCCCGCTGCTGCTCACTGCTCCCCTCACCTCCCAAGGGGTGATCAAGGGTGATGGGTCAAATGCAGAGAATAATTTCGCCACACCTAGTGTGTGTGTGTGTGTGTGTGACAATCATTGTACTTTAACACATACTTGCCAACCCTCCCGAATTTTCCGGGAGACTCCCGAAATTCAGCGCCTCTCCCGAAAACCTCCCGGGACAAATATTCTCCCGAAAATCTCCCGATTTTCAGCCGGAGCTGGAGGCCACGCCCCCTCCAGCTCCATGCGGACCTGAGTGAGAACAGTCTTTTTTCAGACGGGAAGACAACAGGGTGACAAGAACTAAATCATCCATTCTAGAGATAAATTGTATTATGTTTATCTTACCTAAAAATAAATATATTTACTAATTAAAAAAAAACAAAAAACGAAATACATTTTTACTATATTTTGCTAAAAACATCAAAATTAATTGTATTTTTATTTGTATTTTTTCTGACTCCTTACTACATCCAGCCATATAATTATACATTAAAATAAACATGTTTGAAATAATTAATTTTAAATGATCATAATTCATTTAAAATGACCATATTTTATTACTAAAATAATTGCTTGTTTATCAACAACTTTAGCATTTTATTCATTACATTTTGAAGCTCTCAGAAGCCAAGTTATGTTATATTCCTTAATATTTATTTATGCAAGTTTGAAGTATCAATTATCTAAACACAGTTTTGTTTGCATATTTTCAGGATGTAGATATATATATATATATATATATATATATGTATATTAGAGATGCGCGGTTTGCGGGCACAACCGCGGAGTCCGCGGATTATCCGCGGATCGGGCGGATGAAATTAAAGAAAATTAGATTTTATCCGCAGGTCGGGTCGGGTGGTTGAAATAAAAAAAATTAGATTTTAAATAGATTCAGGCGGGTGGCAGTTAAACCAATTAGGAAATATATATACATAGTTAAATGTTGTTACCCACATACGAAAAACGAGCAGGCACCTGCAGCATATGCCACAACAGAAGAAGAAAAAAAAGAAAAGAGATGGACACTTTTACGGAGCGGAGAAGGGACGCCTCGCCGGGGTCCGGGACCGAGGCCCCTTCCCCCGAGAGGGCCCCACCGGGAGCCGTAGCTGAGGCGATCCGCGAGAAGGGCCCGACGCACGTCCAGGGTCACCACCGCGCCCACCGCACCGACACCCCGCCTCGTCCGCCTTCGCCGCGGCCGGCGTCACGCGCAGCAGGTAAGCAGCTTACCTGCCCGCCACCCCCGTGGCCGGGGGCTCGTAACATGGGTCACTCCGCGCGCTCCGCCCGCGCAGCTTACCTGCCCGCCACCCCTGTTGCCGGGGGCGCGTAACAGGGGTCACTCCGCGCGCAGTGCGCTCACGAAAGGGGTGGGGCTCACCCTGGTTGATATAGACAGCAGGACGGTGGCCATGGAAGTTGGAACCCGCTAAGGAGTGTGTAACAACCCACCTGCCGAATCAACTAGCCCTGAAAATGGATGGCGCTGGAGCGTCGGGCCCATATACCCGGCCGTCGCCGGCAGCGAGACGCGCTTGGAGGTGCGCTCAGCGCGGCTCCCATATGATTGCGCACTGGTGTGCGTCTGGGTCGTGACAGCGTGGCACGCGAATGTCTGTGCTGCATTGGATCAGTCTCCTTTCTTTAACAGGCAAAAGCTTTATAACCTCACTAATGCCTTGCATCGTCTATATTAGATATATAACAACGGGCGGGTGCGGTTCTGATTAAATGTTAGATCGGGTGGATGGCGGATGGTTGACGACTTTGTGATGCGGTTGCGGATGAAATAATTGCCTATCCGCGCATCTCTAATGTATATATATATATGTATATATATGTATATGTATATATGTATATATATATATATATATATGTGTATATATTATATATATATATATATATATATATATGATATATATATATGTGTATATATATATGTATATATATGTATGTATAAATGTGTATATATATATATATATATATATATATATATATATATATATATATATATATATATGTATGAAATACTTGACTTGGTGAATTCTAGCTGTCAATATACTCCTCCCCTCTTAACCACGCCCCCAACCACGCCCCGCCCCACCCCTGAACACGCCCCCGCTCCCCACCTCCCGAAATCGGAGGTCTCAAGGTTGGCAAGTATGCTTTAACATTAACTTAAATTTGCCCAGGTCTGAACTAGTGGTTGAGAGGTGTAATTACACCCAAAACCAATTTTTGTTTTTCTTCTTGTATTTCCGAGGGACATACTTAGATTCATTCAGTATTCATGGTAAAAAAAAAAATGAATGTAACATGTCAGTGATTCAGTATGACAATGGGAGTCAATAGGTGACCAAAATGGGCAAAGGGGTTAAGTGTGTAGTGAATTAATTACTCCTATTTGGAATAACTTTGCAAAAGGTGCCATGATGCCATTTTAAAGAATAACGTTGGCCAAATTTGAGCCGTCTATACCTTGAAATCTAACGGATTAGTCTTAGATGAAAAAAAAAGACCTTTTTTGGGTCAAAGGTTACTCAAGGGTTAAATAAACTCCTTTCCGAACATGTTGATAACAGTGTAAACATACGTCAGTCTAACTTTCTTATGCACGTTCAAAATTAACCAATTATTGACTTAATGATATTGTACTGTTTATAAATAAACACATTTCTAAAAGACCCACGCAGGATGACCTTGCAGCCTGGCTATTCAACTGAATTGTTTCCAGGAGAGCACATTTCCAGAAAGATAAGGAGCAGGCGTGGGGTCAAACTTGTCCCTTCACTCTCATTTTGAGAAGCAGCATTCTCTGTATTGGCAGATAATTTTGCTTAGTTCACATAAAATACCCCTCATTTGTGTATTTGTTTTTCTTGTTTTTGAACACTGACTTTTTGCAGTGTAATGCGGACGCTGTATCGATCCGTTGTGGTGAAGAAGGAGCTGAGCCGGAAGGCAAAGCTCTCGATTTACCGGTCGATCTACGTTCCCATCCTCACCTATGGTCATGAGCTTTGGGTTATGACCGAAAGGACAAGATCACGGGTACAAGCGGCCCAAATGAGTTTCCTCCGCCGGGTGGTGGATCTCTCCCTTAGAGATAGGGAGAGGAGCCAGATGAGGTGGTTCGGGCATCTGGTCAGGATGCCACCCGGACGCCTCCCTAGGGAGGTGTTTAGGGCACGTCCGACCCAGAACACTTTGGGAAGACTATGTCTCCCGGCTGGCCTGTGAAGGCCTCGGGATCCCCAAGGAGGAGCTGGACGAAGTGGCTGGGGAGAGGGAAGTCTGGGCTTCTCTGCTTAGGCTGCTGCCCCCGCGACCCGACCTCGGATAAGCGGCCTACCATTTTAACTTTGATCCAAACCAAAACAGGCTGATTTCTTTTAAAACCGCAACAAGGGAAACTGTCACTGCTGTACTAGACCATTGTTCGGGGAAGCCATAGTGATCACATGTGTCCAGTGTTGGCTTAGTTACTGAAAACCAGTAACTAGTTACAGTTACTAGTTACTTTATTTCAAAAGTAACTCAGTTACTAACTCAGTTACTTACACCAAAAAGTAATGCGTTACTGTGAAAAGTAACTATTTAGTTACTTCTTTTTTTCTTCAAGCTCCCATTAATGCCCTTTTTGCCTTCATTTCAGTACTGTTATTGCACTGGAGAATAATACAATGTGTTGATCAACTTGACATCCATTTTTATTTTCCTTTTAACATAATTAATGAAAAACAGTGCAACATAAAAAGGCATTCCTCCTTTCTTTAAACTTGGACCAATGACCATTAATAAAAAACAAGTTTAAGTGCAACATAAGAAGAAACATCATCTTCCTTGAAACATAGGTAGTGAAATAAAGCCTGACATCTGGAGTGATGCTGCTGTCTTCCACACTTGGAGCCATGGATTGTAGAATCCTTGTTTTCAGTGGCAGGATCATTGACACAGATGGTGAAGTTTCAGTGCTCAGTAGAGATGGAACACTTTTGAGGGGTTTAAGCACCTGGAGGACCTCATCTGCCACTCTCACATCATCATCAGACAGGGTGACATTTGTCTTCAGGGTGTTGTGGGTCAATGCAGAGTATATAGCTGCCTGCTGCTCCAACATATCATAAGTGGAGTTCCACCTCGTTGGGACATCATGTATGAGCAGGCAGCTTTAGCATTTCTTGCTTTGTCTTAAGCACATGAGCAGCTGTTGTGCTTGGGTGGAAGTAAGAAACCTTCCTGATCCTCCCAAAGAGGCGCTCCATCCTATTGACTGAGATGTGATGCCAAATTCACTACATGTGCAAAGCACCTATCTGTGGTCCCAGTCCTGCCTCATTCTCTGTAATTATTTGATTTTTGGCATTATCACGTGTGACTGGGATATCTTTATCTTCCATTCCTCCACTGCTTGTGTCAGCACCTGCGCAAGGTGACTCTCGTAGAGGGGGCGTGTCTTCTCATCTCCCAGTCTGCTGTGATGAAGTGAGCGCTTATAGTTCCGCTGGACGTCCACCCGTCTGTCATGAGCGCAACAGATGATGCTCGGGATAGTTTTTTCTTCTCCTGCTCATAAAGATCTGGCACAATCTTATTGCTGAAGTGGGTGCGCGACGGGATGTCGTAACGTGGCTCAAGCACGTTATCAGCATGTGTTTAAAACCCTCGTTTTGCACAACCGAATCTGCACTTATAAACACACCGATTCAATTCAAGCTCCTCCGTTACTCCGCTCGCCATGACCACGCTGTGTGTGGACTGAACGTGCCAACAACTTTTTTGTTTTGTTTCATATATCAAACCGCGGATCAAACCTCCCCTCCCCGCCCCCCCACACACACATAGACCGCGCCTCTTTTCTTCTCTCCGGCTTGTGACAGAGGAAGATTCAGAAGAACGACACCGCAGCGCTTCTGTTTCTAGCCGATACTACATCAAAAGTAACGTAAAATAACGCAGTAACGCATCATGTAGTAACGGTAAATAAATTACTGAATAAAAAAAAATAACGCGTTAGATTACTAGTTACCGCCGAAACTAACGGCGTTACAGTAACGCGTTACTTTGTAACGCGTTAGTCCCAACACTGCATGTGTCCAACGCTTCTTAATCACCACAAAACAGAGGAAAGTGTGACAAGCAGAGCTGCGTGCAAACAAGAGTTCTTTGCTACAAACACAGGACTGAGTGTCCCGAGTGGACACTTGTATTTGGTTTGGATGTGCAGGGTTGTAAACGGTCATCTGTGACGCGCAGCAAACGACTTTTCTATTAAATGTTTTCAGTGATGTTTACAATCCACCACAGAAGGGAGGCCAGTCATTGAAAGACAACATGCCATCAAACACAAACACACAAAGGCCAAGGTTCACTGTTGCATACCCCTTCAGATTCGACGAACTCTGGTTAAAGTGTGACAGGACTCAACTTGTTCAGCCCGGTGGCATATAAAACATACGCCAGTCATCACCTGCAACTAGACTTCCTCTAGCAGCCATGAGGGTCATCAATCTAGTACGTGCTCTTTTTGCTTCATCATTCAAACATGTATTCCTGTTTAAATCTTCATTTGTTTATTTCCAATTCAGGGTCCGGACCCGTCGCTGGCATATCGGCCAAATCCGACAAATAATGACAAGAAAAAGGAAGACTACAGGAACTTTGAGGTAAGATTCCGTTATTTATGGCGAATGATTGACATTCATGTGAAAGTGAAGTCGTATTGAGTTAGTATCACACTATCTAAATGCATCTCAGCCACAATGTAAAGATGTGACATTGACTACATTAATAAGCTTTAATGACAATGCACTGTTTAAGACCTTCCCCCACAAGGCAGATCATAATAATAATAAAAAACAATATTGTAAAGATGTTAAGTTCATCTATTAATTTCTATGAGTTGTGGTGGCAGTTGTGCAACAGTGTAGCAGGACATTAGTGTTACATATGAATACCTCGCAACTGAGCATTATGATGTATTTATTAGTGCTGTCAAATTATTTATTCTACAATCGGATTAATCATTTTACATCATTTATATCAACCTAAAAAAAAAGGTTTATATTATATAAAAATATAATATAATATATCAGTATATATTATATACTGTATAAACACTGCAAAAAGTCAGTGTTCAAAAACAAGAAAAATATATATAAAAATGAGGGTTATTTTATTTGAACTAAGCAAAATTATCTGCCAATAGAACAAGAACATTTGGCTAGTCAAGACTTTCCAAAACAAGTCAAATTAAAGCTGCAAGCAGCGTTGGTCGGGCCCGCGTATTTGGCAGGTGCTAGTCCTAAGTGTCCCAATACTTTTGTCCAGTTTTAGTAGTACGTGTCCCAATACTTTTGTCAAGTTGTAGTCCTAAGTGTCCCAATACATTTGTCCAGTGTAGGTGTCCCAATACCTTTTTCCAGTGGTAGTCCTAAGTGTCCCAATACTTTTGTCCAGTTTTAGTCCTAAGTGTCCCAATACTTTTGTTAAGTGGTAGTCCGAAGTGTCCCAATACTTTTGTCCAGTTGTAGTCCTAAGTGTCCCAATACTTGTGTCAAGTTTAGGCGTAAGTGTCCCAATACTATTGTCCAGTGTAAGTGTCCCAAGACTTTTGTCCAGTGGTAGTCCTAAGTGTCCCAATACTTTTGTCAAGTTGTAGTCCTAAGTGTCCCAATAATTTTGTCTAGTGTAAGTGTCCCAATACTTTTGTCCAGTGTAAGTGTCCCAATACTTTTGTCCAGTGTAAGTGTTCCAATACTTTTATCCAGTTTTCGTCCTAAGCGTCCCAATACTTTTGTCCAGTGGTAGTCCTAAGTGTCCCAAAACTTTTGTCAATTTTTAGTCCCAAGTGGCCCAATACTTTTGTCAAGTTGTAGTCCTAAGTGTCCCAATACTTTTGTCCAGTTGTAGTCCTAAGTGTCCCAAAACATTTGTCCAGTTTTAGTCCTAAGTGTCCCAATACTTTTGTCAAGTTGTAGTCCTAAGTGTCCCAATACTTTTGTCCAGACTACCAATACTTTTGTCAAGTTTTAGTCCCAAGTGGCCCAATACTTTTGTCCAGTTTGCATCCTAAGTGTCCCAATACTTTTGTCCAGTGGTATTCATAAGTGTCCCAATACTTTTGTCAAGTTGTAGTCCCAAGTGTTCCAATACTTTTGTCTACTTTTAGTCCGAAGTGTCCCAATACTTTTGTCAAGTGATAGTCCCAAGTGGCCCAATACTTTTGTCCAGTGGTAGTCCTAAGTTTCCCAATACTGTTGTCTACTTTTAGTCCTAACTGTCCCAATACCTTTGTCCAGTGGTAGTCATAAGTGTCCCAAAACTTTTGTCTACTTTTAGTCAGAATTGTCCCAAGACTTTTGTCTAGTGTACCTACCTTGTCTGCATGTTGGTGCTTCCGGCTTTTAAGCAGCCATCTTACAAAAAGAGCAGCGCAGCAGCAGCAGCATCAGCATCAGCGCAGCGGTTCTTTGAAGGCTCATAAAATCAAAACCGGAGCAGTTATAAAAAAAGCGCTTCTGTTGTTGTAATCACAAGGGTTCAATCTCTCTCCTGTGTTAGTTTGAAGGCGAAACGACAAACGCGCTCAGAGGAGATCGTTTTTGAAGGAAGGTGACTGGTTTTTACAAAAAAATTGTTTTGAAGGGGGAATAGCAAACTTCCTGTTGATTTTTGCTGGGGGATGTCAATTTATGAAATGTAGGTCTAAGTGAGACCTACGGAGAGGTTTTTCTTCCATGTCTCTCTGACCTTCCCAGTGGGAGTTACAGGCAGTTTTGTCATTTTTTTCTTCCGAGGAGCAGTTTTTTCTCCGTTTTATTCAAAAATTGCTGTAGAGCGCAATTTTTAAATTTGGGGTTAGGTTTTTTTATTAGATCGCAATTTTTGCCAGTCCTGATGTGTGTGTTCAGTTCGGTGAGTTTTGAAGCGTGTTAAGGGGGTCAAATTACAGCTCAAAGAGGCAAAAGTGACTGTTTTTAGTACTTTTTTGTCTTGAAGGGGGAATTGCCAACTTCCTGTTGATTTCTGCCCGATGATATACAATTATGAAAACTAGGTCTAAGTCAGACCTACATACAGGTTTTTGTTTCATGTCTCTCCGATCTTCCTAGTGGGAGATATAGGCAGTCTAGTTGTTTTCTTTCCTAGGGGGCGCTAAAGCGCAATTTTGAGTTTTGGGGTTCGGTTTTTTTTAAAAATAAGGAAATTTTCGCAAGTCCTGATGTGTGGGTCAAATATGGTGAGTTTTGAAGCATGTTAAGTGGGTCAAATTACAGTTTAATGTGGCGGCGGAAGAATAAAGAATAATAAAACCTTACAAATACAATAGGTCCTTATGTCCCATTGCATAAGGACTCCCAAAGGGAGTCCTTATGCAATGGGCCATGCGGGCCCTAATTAGCTAACCTCAATGAACCCAAAAATAGCTTAAAATAAGTATATTCTCACTAATAACAAGTGCACTTTCCTTGGTAGAAAAAGAGACCTTTTTGCTCAATATGATGAAAAATGCTAGTGCCATTATCTTGACGTAATGATATGCGCTCGGCATCATGATTTTTTTTTTGTATGCATGAAATAAGAAATGATGACTTTAAAAAAGTAGTTTTATACTTGTGAGTGTTGATGACACAGCTTTGCAACACTTGATATTCTAGTTTCTTTCTTTCTTTAGTTTATTTGGAACATGAACACACTTACATCATAATACATCACACAATTTCATATCATTTCATTTTACATCATGCCCGAAAAGGAGTAGGAAGAAGCAAAGCTTATTTAATCCTACCCCCTTTCCCACTTCAAGCGTTTACAAATATATAGAATCATTTACTGACCTTTTTATATAATAAAATAACATCTATGAATTAGTATACAACAGTTTTGTAATATGTAATTAATTAATTAATTCAGTCATTATTAACATACTGAGATGAAGAATAAATGGACAAAAGTATTGGGACACTTACGACTACAAGTAGACAACAGTATTGGGAAACTTATTACTACCACTGGACAAAAGTATTGGGACACTTACACTGGTCAAAAGTATTGGGACACTTGTGGCTAAAACTTGCCTAAAGTATTGGGACACTTGTGGCTTAAACTTGACAAAAGTATTGGGACACTTAGGACAACCACTGGAAAAAGGTATTAGGACACTTACACTGGACAAAAGTATTGGGACACTTAGGACTACCACTGGCCAAAAGTATTGGGATGCTTACACTGGACAAAAGTATTGGGACACTTAGGACTACAACTGGACAAAAATATTGGGACACTTACACTGGCCAAAAGTATTGGGACACTTAGGACTACAACTTGACAAAAGTATTGGGACACTTAGGACTACAAATGGACAAAAGTATTGGGACACTTAGGACTACCACTGGACAAAAGTATTGGGACACTTACACTGGCCAAAAGTATTGGGACACTTAGGACTACCACTGGACTAAAGTATTGGTACACTTACACTGGCCAAAAGTATTGGGACACTTAGGACTACAACTTGACAAAAGTATTGGGACACTTAGGACTACAAATGGACAAAAGTATTGGGACACTTAGGACTACCACTGGACAAAAGTATTGGGACACTTACACCGGCCAAAAGTATTGGGACACTTAGGACTACAACTTGACAAAAGTATTGGGACACTTAGGACTACAACTGGGCAAAAGTATTAGGACACTTAGGACTGCCACTGGACAAAAGTATTGGGACACTTACACTGGCCAAAAGTATTGGGACACTTAGGACAACAACTTGACAAAAGTATTGGGACACTTAGGACTACAACTGGACAAAAGTATTGGGACACTTAGGACTACCACTGGACAAAAGTATTGGTACACTTACACTGGCCAAAAGTATTGGGACACTTAGGACTACAACTTGACAAAAGTATTGGGACACTTAGGACTACAAATGGACAAAAGTATTGGGACACTTAGGACTACCACTGGACAAAAGTATTGGGACACTTACACTGGCCAAAAGTATTGGGACACTTAGGACTACAACTTGACAAAAGTATTGGGACACTTAGGACTACAACTGGGCTAAAGTATTAAGACACTTAGGACTGCCACTGGACAAAAGTATTGGGACACTTACACTGGCCAAAAGTATTGGGACACTTAGGACAACAACTTGACAAAAGTATTGGGACACTTAGGACTACAACTGGGCAAAAGTATTAGGACACTTAGGACTGCCACTGGACAAAAGTATTGGGACACTTACACTGGCCAAAAGTATTGGGACACTTAGGACAACAACTTGACAAAAGTATTGGGACACTTAGAACTACAACTGGACAAAAGTATTGGGACACTTAGGACTACCACTGGACAAAAGTATTGGGACACCTACACTTGCCAAAAGTATTGGGACACTTGGGACTAAAACTAGACAAAAGTATTGGGACACTTAGGACTAGCACCTGCCAAATACGCGGGCCCGAACAACGCTGCTTGCAGCTTTAATTCTAACTGATCTTTTTTGTAACAAAGTTAAACAGTTTCAAGCATGTTTTACTCAATATAGGTCATCAAATCTCAGCAACAAGCTGTAATATCTTACTGAGATCATTTAGGAGCAAAACACTTAAAACAAGTGAAACACTCGAACATAAAATCTGCTTAGTGAGAAGAATGATCTTATCAGACAGAAAATAAGCAAATGTCACCCTTATTTGACATATTTCATCTTACTTAGATTTCAGTTTTTTTGCAGTGTATCTAATATTCTTTAAATGGAGTTCACTGCAAATTTCTTGAAACCAGCAAACTTATACTAAAAACTAATTTATTGTTCTTAATGGAAAGGCAACAAGGCAAGCGCTTGTTACTCTCGGGGTCTCCTAGCCGCTCAGGCAAATCATATTGTCTAAAAATGCATTTTTCCATGGATAACATGACATCATCGCGCCAAGTGCGTGCTCTTTCAGTCAATTAGTGCGCATATATACAGCCCGGCCAATGTTTTTTTAATTATAACTTTGAAGAATTCATCTGAATGTGCATGAACTATTTCTGTTCAAAATTGTAAGAAATGTTAAATGTTTAAATATTAACTGTCAGTTTACTGTACTGTGCCAACTGTACTACTATATGAGTACATATTTTCTCTTGTTTCATTGAAAATAAAACAGTTTTAATTATGAGACACAATTGTGTCAAAATCATGATTTTTTAATTTCATGCTGGAAATAAGAAATGATGACTTTAAAAAAGTAGTTTTTTACTTGTGAGTGTTGATGACACAGCTTTGCAACACTTGATATTCTAGTTTCAAGCATGTTTTACTCAATATAGGTCATCAAATCTCAGCAACAAGCTGTAATATCTTACTGAGATCATTTAGGAGCAAAACACTTAAAACAAGTAAAACACTCTAACATAAAATCTGCTTAAAGTTAAGTTAAAGTTAAAGTACCAATGATTGTCACACACACACTAGGTGTGGCGAAATTATTCTCTGCATTTAACCCATCACCCTTGATCACCCCCTGGGAGGTGAGGGGAGCAGTGGGCAGAAGCGGTGGCCGCGCCCGGGAATCATTTTTGGTGATTTAACCCCCAATTCCAACCCTTGATACTGAGTGCCAAGCAGGGAGGTAATGGGTCCCATTTTTATAGTCTTTGGTATGACTCGGCCGGGGTTTGAACCCACAACCTACCGATCTCAGGGCGGACACTCTAACCACTAGGCCACTGAGTAGGTAAAATCTGCTTAGAGAGAAGAATGATCTTATCAGACAGAAAATAAGCAAATGTCACCCTTATTTGACATATTTCATCTTACTTAGATTTCACTTTTTGCAGTGTATGATTTGTAAATATTACATATATGTTATATTTTATATTGCTACTATGGTACATTTTTAGTCTACTTTATACCTTTTGTGTTCACCCTCTTCTTGTGCGCATTATCCTTTCCATCCAACCCAGCATGAGACTTTAAACTGTTTTTAGCTTTTAACTTTTTCAACTGTTTTTAACTTTTAAACTGTTTTTATCTAACAAAACTGTTCTTAGGGTAATTTATATTTGCTTTTTAAATGTGTATTTTTATTTCTGTTTTAAATGTTATTTTTTAGTCTGTCCTTTGCCTCCGTTTCTTTGTGGTGTACAGCCCTTTGTTTTTCAACTGTGCTTGTCTTAAAAGGGCTTTATAAATAAAGTTGGTATGGTATGGTATCCTTACCCTTTCCATCCTTTGTAACTGAGCTACTGTGTGGAACAATTTCCCTTGTGGATCAATAAAGTTTGTCTAAGTCTAAAAGACGCCAATATGTTTGGCACAATTGCAATTTTATTGTCAGAACATGTTTTAAATGTTTTACTTTTATGCACATTGCATACCTGCCAACTTTTGAAATCAGAAAAACCTAGTAGCCAGGTCCAGGACAAAGTCCTGGTGGGGTGTTCAGGCCGACGCAAAATGATTGATTGCATTCAGACAGGTTAAAATGTTGCTAAAACCATCACTTTTCTATCAGTCACAGTGACTTTTCAAAACAAAAATATTACAGCAAAAATCATATGGGTTGATTGACATGTTTATTCTGTAAGCTAACTTCAATAGTTTGAAATTATTTTGACAGTTAATGCCAGTTATCCTGTCAACCTTTCACAAGACTTCAATTTGTTCATTGAAAGTATAAACACTTTTTACAGTAAACAAATGGTAAAACAGTACTAAACAATTCCATAAAAAAAAAAATTTGGTGTCATTATTAACTTTCTGTCCAAGCTTGTATAATCTACTGCCTTGTTCAATTGTAAAAAATATTATGTGCCTAAAATTCACATTTCTATCACAATTATCATACTGTAAACATGGTAAGCTAACTTCATTAAAATTAATAGTCCTGTCAATAGCATGGAATTACAATTCAAATGTAGTTTTTTTGTAAGCCTTTCAAAAGAATTCAAAATATGAAAAATTAATGACAATTAATTGAAGCCATCAGACACTTGAAAAGTGGCACATCACATCTCTAATGTAATCATTTTAACTTTTCAACAGAAATAGCACTGCAAAAATATTAAGGACATACTTCTGTATTTTGGTAGTTATGCTGTCAACATTTAACAAGATTTCTTCAACTTGGACTTGAAAGCATAAATAGTATAAACACTTTTAACAGTATAACAGTACTAAACAATTCCAATAGATAACATTGGTGTCATTACCTTTTTGTGGCTAAAATCCAAATTTAGCAACGGCATTAGACTTGTGTTTTTTTGTCCCAACGTGGTCTTTTACATGGCTAATTCCTCCGTGTCCGATCGAAAAAATCTTGTCTGCACAAGGTGCAATTCGCGTAGTTTTCACCCTTTTTGGAACGGATAATTATTCCCGGATAGGCTTTCGAAAATTCTTCACGGAATGACTGCAGTTTTCTTTTCGGTTTAAGACTCGTTTGCGATTTTTCTCCGGCTGATTCCATGATCGTTCGCTCGTTTGGAAACAATGGGCAACAGGTGCCTCGTGCTTGGCAGCGGTGCTATAAATAGCCTCTCGCATAGCATTCGGAATAGCTTGATAGGAAGTTACGGGAAGCAGTGTCGATTGTCATTGTTGTTACACGATTTCGTGAATAAAACTTAAAAAAAAAAAATTTAATTAATGAAAAAACGTATTTTTTATCACTGCAACCGTAACCCGGAATAGGTTGATGAAAACCGTACTAATTACGGGAAAACCGGAGTAGTTGGCAGGTATGACATTGTTTATTTGCTCAAAACCTGCTAACATTTTTATTTTAACTCCTGTCGGGCTTTATTTCGAAGTGAAATTTGCCAGCGATCACTCCAGTGAGAGTTTCCTTACTCATCTTTGCACTGACGTGTGCATTGACCTGATCGCTGACCGTATAACAACCAGAGGTGGGTAGAGTAGCCAGAAATTGTACTCAAGTAAGAGTACTGTTACTTAAGAGATTTATTACTCAAGTAAAATTAAGGAGTAGTCACCCAAATATTTACTTGAGTAAAAGTAAAAAGTATGTTGTGAAAAAACTACTCAAGTACTGAGTAACTGATGAGTAACATACACACACATATCATATATATATATATATATATATATATATAAATATATACACATATATACACATACATTGATATATACAGTATATAATTTATATTAATTTATTTTGCCGTTTTTGTTTACATGTTAAAGGTGTTTTAATGAATATACATGCATGTTTAACACATATAGATTCCTTTCTTTCATGTTGACAAGAATATAAGTTGGTGTATTACCTGATTCTGATGACTTGCATTGATTGTAATCAGACAGTAGTGATGATAACGTCCACGTTTTCAAATGCAGGAGAAAAAAAGTTCCTCCTTTCTGTCTAATACCACATGAAAGTGGTTGGTTTTTGGTATCTTATTTGTCCAGCTTCCATATTCGTTTTCACACACTTTACAAGAAATACATTGGCGGCAAATTCCGTAGCTTGCTAGCTTGTTTGCGCTGGCTTTCGGAGACTCTTATTTTGAAAGCGCAGGCGCGATGGAGCGGCACTTTTATTGTGAAGACAGGAACTGTGCAGTCAGTCTTTAGGCTTGTGACGGGATGTACGTTTGAAATAAAAAAGTGTCTTTTTTCCTTCACACTTTTGATTGAATGATTGAAACTTGTATTGGTAGATTGCACAGTACAGTACATATTCCGTACAATTGACCACTAAATGGTAACACCCCAATAAGTTTTTCAACTTGTTTAAGTCAGGTCATGTGACCGCCTGG
Organism: Nerophis lumbriciformis; assembly: GCF_033978685.3. NCBI lineage: Eukaryota > Metazoa > Chordata > Actinopteri > Syngnathiformes > Syngnathidae > Nerophis > Nerophis lumbriciformis. Next base: position 52,311,231 of record NC_084557.2, read on the forward strand.
CTCTGTTTGATTGGTCCAACGTCACCAGTGACTGCATCTGATTGGTGGAACGGAGTCAAACGTCACTAGTGACTGCATTTTATTGGTGGAACGGAGTGAAACATCACCAGTAAGGCAGGCACTTTGAAGGTCTGTCTGACAGACCAAAACAAACAAAGCGTGCATTAACAGATCGATAAAAATTAGTAGCGAGTAGCGAGCTGAATGTAGATAAAAGTAGCGGAGTAAAAGTAGCGGAGTAAAAGTAGCGGAGTAAAAGTAGCGGAGTAAAAGTAGCGGAGTAAAAGTAGCGGAGTAAAAGTAGCGCTTCTTCTCTATAAATATACTCAAGTAAAAGTAAAAGTAAGTTGCATTAAAACTACTCTTAGAAGTACAATTTATCCCAAAAGTTACTCAAGTAGATGTAACGGAGTAAATGTAGCGCGTTACTACCCACCTCTGATAACAACCCATGCCCACTTTCAGGCAACCATCCTTGGTTAAGATGCGCGCTCAAAAAAATGTGTGATTAATCTGCAACCATACATGCTTAATGTGAGGTTTTTTTGTTAATCACCTGAGTTAACTGGTTATTTTTTGGACAGCCTGAGTATTTATTCATTGATTGTACAGCTTTTTAAAAAATGGGATGATATTCAATTGTGCAAGTATACATAATACTGTAGCTAATAAAGATGAGTCAAAGAGAAATATTGCTATATTCTAACTTTAAAGTAACTCAGTTGTGACCACATGTTTCAGAGCGGAAGCCTAACGGAGCGTGTGTTCAACACGTACAAGCTGATGCACACCAACCAGAGGGTGGACTTTGTAAGGCAAAAGGTGAGAACGACAACATCTGGAAAGACTAATCGCAGCTCACTTTTCTGTGTACTGTGATTTGCAGTAGTCTAAAAAGTCTAAAATGAAGAAAAAAAACAACTAGATGGAACAACAGTTCATGTGTTGTTCCCATTTAAAATCAGTGTTATACTAAAAACAAAGACGTGTCACTGTGGGCTTAAAATAAGGCATCAGGTCACTGGGGTGAGCATTACAATTTACAATTGGGCCAAATTCAATTCTTTCTGTCTTGTTTAGTTGAGTCTTTATTTGAAGGCACAATGCACAGAGACATTAAGCTAAAAGACATATGTTCTGTAACACATTATAGCTAAATAGCTCATTTCCATCTGCAGTCCCTGGCTACCTAAATTACAAATATACACAAACATGCAATACAATTATAACAATAAAATTATACTAGAGCATGTAATCAAATGAAGAAAAGTCTGATTGCATAAAAACTCTATAACCTAATAAGAGCACTGGAAGGAGTATACTGTAATATGACATGAAGAGAATATGAATACTTTTAGATATTTAGGGAAAGTAAATAAAAAATGACTTATCTTTAATGATGATGATGATTTGTGGTTATGTTAGGCCTTGCTGGCGCTGACGGCTCATCACCACTGCGGCTAAAATTCGACGGGACTTAACGGGCACATTTTGCATGTAAACTTAGGCTAAATTCAAAAACATTCCGGTGTTATGGACCTTTCAATTTTAACATTCCACTGCACATGCCAAAAGTTCTACACGGCAGGGGGTACCTTTAGGGTGACGCCGTGTCCTCTGGCTCTCCTGCAGCACTTGAAATGGAGCAACTGCAACCACGCCGAGATGTCAATGATGGACGCCATCATGTCCCTGGACCAGCTAGTGGACGAGTCCGATCCGGATGTGGACTTCCCCAACTCCTTCCATGCCTTCCAGGCAGCTGAGGGCATCCGCAGAGAGCACCCTGACAAAGGTACACACTGTGGTGTGACGTTAGTCAATACATCTGAGAGGAGAATGTACTGTATAGGTTCAGAGGTAAGACGGGATAACAACACTAGTGAGTAAACAAGCTGTAGATTAAAAAAAAACAGTACAAAGGAACTGTTTTGTCACAATTTGTCACGTTTTGTCACCTTTTGTAACATTTTGTCACCTTTTGTCACGTTTTGTCATTATGTGTCACGTTTTATCACGTTTTGTCACATTTTGTCACGCTTTGACACACGTTTTGTAACGTTTTGTCACCTTTTGTCACGTTTTGTAACGTTTTGTCATTACGTGTCACGTTTTATCACTTTTTGTCGTGTTTTGTCACATTGTCACTTTTTTTGTCATGTTTTGACACACGATTTGTCACCTTTTGTCATGTTTTGTCACCTTTTATCATCTTTTGTCACGTTTTGTCATTATTTGTCACGTTTTATCACTTTTTGTCATGTTTTGTCACGTTTTGACACATTTTGTCACCTTTTGTCAGATTTTGTAACGTTTTGTCATTTGTCACGTTTTATCACTTTTTGTCATGTTTTGTCACGTTTTGTCATCTTTTGTCATTATTTGTCAAGTTTGATCACTTTTTGTCACGTTTTGTCACATTTTGTCACGTTTTGACACACGTTTTGTCACATTGTATCTTTTGTCACCTTTTGTCACTTTTTGTCATGTTTTGTCACCTTTTATCATCTTTTGTCACGTTTTGTCATTATTTGTCACGTTTTATCACTTTGTCATATTTTGTCACGTTTTGACACGTTTGTTACGTTTTGTCACCTTTTGTCATCTTTTGTCACGTTTTGTAACGTTTTGTCATTATGTGTCACGCTTTATCACTCTTTGTCATGTTGTCAGATTTTGTCACTTTTTTGTCACGTTTTGTCACCTTTTGTCATGTTTTGTCACCTTTTGTCACGTTTTGTCATCTTTTGTCACGTTTTGTCATTATTTGTCACGTTTTATCACTTTTTGTCATGTTGTCACGTTTTGACACATTTTGTCACCTTTTGTCATCTTTTGTCACATTTTGTAACGTTTTGTCATTTGTCACGTTTTATCACTTTTTGTCATGTTTTGTCACGTTTTGTCATCTTTTGTCATTATTTGTCAAGTTTGATCACTTTTTGTCACGTTTTGTCACATTTTGTCACGTTTTGACACACGTTTTGTCACCTTTTGTCACATTGTATCTTTTGTCACCTTTTGTCATGTTTTGTCACCTTTTATCATCTTTTGTCACGTTTTGTCATTATTTGTCACGTTTTATCACTTTGTCATATTTTGACACGTTTGTTACGTTTTGTCACCTTTTGTCACCTTTTGTCATCTTTTGTAACGTTTTGTCATTTGTCACGTTTTGTCACTTTTTGTCATGTTTTGTCACCTTTAGAGATGTCCGATAATATCGGCCTGCCGATATTATCGGCCGATAAATGCGTTAAAATGTAATATAGGAAATTATCGGTATCGTTTTTATTTTATTATTGGTATCGTTTTTTGTTATCAAATCAACATAAAAAACACATGATACACGTACAATTAGTGCACCAACCCAAAAAACCTCCCTCCCTTATTTACACTCATTCACATAAAAGTGTTGTTTCTTTGTTATTAATATTGTGGTTCCTACATTATATATCAATATATATCAATACAGTCTGCAAGGGATACAGTCCGTAAGCACACATGATTGTGCGTGCTGCTGCTCCACTAATAGTACTAACCTTTAACACTTCATTTGACTCATTTTCATTCATTACTAGTTTCTATGTAACTGTTTTTATATTGTTTTACTTTCTTTTTTATTCAAGAACATTTTTTTAAATTTATTTAGCTTATTTTATTTTATTAATTTTAAGTACCTTATCTTTACCATACCTGGTTGTCCAAATTAGGCATAATAATGTGTTAATTCCACAACAGTATATATCGGTTGATATCTGTATCGGTTGATATCGGTATCGGTAATTAAAGAGTTGGACAATATCGGAATATCGGATATCACGTTTTGTCATTATTTGTCACGTTTTATCACTTTTTGCCACGTTTTGTCATTTGTCACGTTTTGTCATTTGTCACGTTTTGTCATGTTTTGACACGTTTTGTCACCTTTTGTAGCGTTTTGTCACGTTTTGTCACGTGACTTGATGTAGATTATTATAAAAGGCTAACTGTTTGTACATTTTACAGGGCAAAATAAGGTCTTCCAGTATCATGTCCTTGTTTCCAGAAAGAAAGCATTTACCCATGCAGATTCAGATAATCTCTCCTATGTCTTTTTCCCCCAGAGTGGTTCCAGGTGGTGGGTCTGATTCATGATGTTGGGAAGACCATGGCTCTGTGGGATGAACCTCAAGTAATACGACACAACGGTTAGCGACCAGGCATCTTGTAATAGTTTGTGTGTGCCCACAGTGGGCCGTGGTGGGTGACACCTTCCCTGTAGGCTGCAAGTTTCAAAACTCCATCGTGTTCCGAGACAGCACCTTCCAGGAGAACCCGGATGAGATCAATCCCGACTACAAGTAGGATTTTTTTTTGTTACCTTAAGACCCAAAACTCAGAATGTTATTAAAGTTGGATCGTCTGATTTCTTATGAAAAAAGCATAACAAAATAGAGGAAAATGTGGTATAACGATACCAACTAATCTAAAGGGTATTTTGTATCTTATGTATGTTTGTTTTGTTGTATTCAGCTCTAAATATGGAATGTACAAACCAAACTGTGGACTAGACAAAGTCCTCATCTCCTGGGGTCATGATGGTGAGAAAAAACAAGAAAAATACTGACTTATCTCTTATAAGAGGGGTGTCCAAAATGCGGGCCCTAGCTCATTTTTATTGGCCCGCAACACATTCTAAAGATGATATAAACACATACCAGATTAGGACATTACACAAGCAGAAAAAAAAACAAGAAAAATTAAAGCTGCATGCAGCGTTGGTCGGGCCCGCGTATTTGGCAGGTGCTAGTACTAAGTGTCCCAATACTTTTGTCAAGTTTTAGTCCCAAGTGTCCCAATACTTTTGTCCAGTGTAAGTGTCCCGATACTTTTGTCCAGTTGCCCAATGCTTTTGTTCAGTGGTAGTAGTAAGTGTCCCAATACTTTTGTCCAGTGGTAGTCCTAAGTGTCCCAATACTTTTGTCCAGTGTAAGTGTCCCAATACTTTTGTCCAGTGTAAGTGTCCCAATACTTTTGTCCAGTGTAAGTGTCCCAATACTTATGTCCAGTTGTATTCCTAAGTGTCCCAATACTTTTGTCCAGTTTTCATCCTAAGTGTCCCAATACTTTTGTCAAGTTTTAGTCCCAAGTTTCCCAATACTTTTGTCAAGTTGTAGTCCCAAGTGTCCCAATACTTTTGTCCAGTTGTCGTCCTAAGTGTCCCAATACTTTTGTCCGGTGGTAGTCATAAGTGTCCCAATACTTTTGTCTAGTGTACCTACCTTGTCTACATTGTGTAGGCACGCTGGTGCTTCCTGCTTTTAAGCAGCCATCTTAAAAAAACAGCAGCGCAGCAGCATCAGCGCAGCGGGTCTTTGAAGGGTCATAAAATCAAAACCGGAGCAGGTATTAAAACGCTGTTCTGTTATTTTATACACAAGGGTTTAATCTCTCTCCTGTGTTAGTTTGAAGCCGAAACGACAAACGCGCTCAGAGGAGATAGTTTTTGAAGGAAGGTGACCGGTTTTTACAAAAAAATTGTTTTGAAGGGGGAATAGCAAACTTCCTGTTGATTTTTGCTGGGGGTTGTCAATTTATGAAATGTAGGTCTAAGTGAGACCTACATAGAGGTTTTTGTTTCATGTCTCTCCGACCTTCCCAGTGGGAGTTACAGGCAGTTTTGTCCGTTTTTTCATCCGAGGAGCAGTTTTTTGTGCGTTTCATTAAAAAATTGCGCTAGAGCACAATTTTGAGATTTGGGGTTAGGTTTTTTTATTAGATCACAATTTTTGCCAGTCCTGATGTGTGTGTGTGTGTTCAGTTCGGTGAGTTTTGAAGCATGTTAAGGGGGTCAAATTACAGCTCAAAGAGGCAAAAGTGACTGTTTTTAGTACTTTTTTGTCTTGAAGGGGGAATTGCCAACTTCCTGTTGATTTCTGCCCGATGATATACAATTATGAAAACTAGGTCTAAGTCAGACCTACATACAGGTTTTTGTTTCATGTCTCTCCGATCTTCCTAGTGGGAGATATAGGCAGTCTAGTTTTTTTTTTTCCTAGGGGGCGCTAGAGCGCAATTTTGAGTTTTGGGGTTCGTTTTTTTTTTTTAAAAAAAGGTAATTTTCGCAGGTCCTGATGTGTGGGTAAAATATGGTGAGTTTTGAAGCATGTTAAGTGGGTCAAATTACAGTTTAATGTGGCGGCGGAAGAATAAAGAATAAAACCTTACAAATTCAATATGTCCTTATGTCCCATTGCGGGCCCTAAATACAACTGGCCCAAGATACTGTGGTTCTGGTTCTGCTGTACTATACTTTGTGTTTGGTCTCTGAGGATTTCCCTGCATCCTGTCATGATGAACACGTGTATAAAGTTCTTGCAAGATATGGTAGCTTTTCCAGTGTCCCTTTAAAAGGTTGTAGTTTGCGGAATGATAATCAAAACAAATCAAATATTTCAATAATAATAATCCATACGGATTATATATTACACTATCTTTTAGTTTCCTATAACACAAAGTAAGATCTGGATGTTTTGTTCAGACAGTTTAGGCAAATTAACTTTTCAATCTGGCCCGCCGGACATTCCCAAATACTGGTTTTAGTTTTTTAAGATGGAAACTGCAGCTGCCTGATGTGCAGTCATGTTTTCTAATGACCGGAAGGTCTTCAACTATACTAAGTATTTGAAAGATTGGAATCTGCGCTTCTGCATGATATACTAGTTACTATGGTAATCTAATTAGTTACTATGGTAATCTAATTAGTTACTACGGTAATCTAACAGCAGCTCAGACGAGGCACCAAGCAGTGTGGGTGGGGAGAGTTTCCACAGAGTGTTTCCAGAGCAGCCAGCCTGAAATGTGGGTGTCAGGGACAGACACGGAAGGAGATTTTTACAACAAAGTTTTAAAACTTAGTGATGTATCAGATTGTAGGCGGGTTGTTTTTTTTAACCCTTCAAGTTCATAATTCGCTGTTTGTTGCATTTTTGTTGCGTTTCGCTTGATTGTAAAATATGTGGATGGAGAGGGGTGTGATGTTTATATGTTGTCAATATTCAGTGTTTTATCCTTCATAGTTAATTTTGTAAATCCCACATTCTTTATTTTCATGTACATTCTGGGTGTCTCATTCAGTAAAAGAAATGCGTGCGTGTGTATTTATATTTATATAAATATATATAAATATATATATATTTTTATATAAATATATATTTATATAAATATATATATATAAAAATATATATATATATATTTATATAAATATATATACTGTATATATAAATATATACATTTATATAAATATATATATTTATATAAATATATATATATGTATATAAATATATATGTCTTAATAAGGTTATCCAAAAAATAGTGCTCGATACCGTAGTAGAGCGCAATATATGTATGTGTGGGAAAAAAAATCACAAGACTATTTCATCTCTACAGGCCTGTTTCATGAGGGGGGGTTCCCTCAATCATCAGGAGATTTTAATGGGAGCATTCACATACCATGGATTATATAGGGCACAGAGTGGGTGGGTACAGGCTGGTGTAGGGGCGTGGTGATTGGCTCATGTGTTACCTAGGAGGTGTTTCCGTCTGTGGCGGCATGCTGTTACAATTTCGCTGCGCTTGTTGAGGGATGACAGGTCTGGACGGTAAATAATAAACAGTTTTTCTTTCAAGCATAGGTTGCATCTTTTATTACCACTATTGTAAGGTGTGCTGGATGCAAGAATTTGCCATGTTATTGAATATTCAACATTATTGTCTTTGAGGTCCCAAATGTGTTTGCTGAGTTCTGTGGTATTCCGCAGGTTTTGGTTCCTGAAAGAAGCCTTGTGATTGTTCCATCTGGTTTCGAACTCTCCCTCAGTTAATCCTACATATGTGTCGGATGTGTTAATGTCCTTGCGTGTTACCTTAGATTGGTAGACAACTGATGTTTGTAAGCACCCCCCGTTGAGAGGGCAATCAGGTTTCTTTCGACAGTTGCAACCTTTGTTGGTTTTGGAGTCGCTCTGTCCGGGGGCCGACGGCTCATTTGCAATTGTTTTGTTGTGGTTTGAGATGATTTGTCGTATATTGTTCATACAGCTGTAGCTCAATTTAATATTGTTCTTGTTGAATATTTTTCTTAGGGTGTTGTCTTTGGGAAAGTGTTTGTCAATCAGATTGAGGAATTTGTGTCCAATGTTAGTTGAGACGTGTTTGCTGTATGGGGGTTGTACCAGATGATGTCGTTTCGTTTTCTGTTCTTTTTCGGTTGGTTTCCTGGCGTGGGTCCATAGGTGAGGGTGAAATTGTATCCGCTTTCATCAAGGGCTTTTTGGTACGGGGGGGTTGCTTGGTCAAATTCAGCTTTGCTAGATGACAGCATCGATAGCCTTTTATTAATTCCGGTAGGTATTCTTTTCGTGGTGGTGGGTGGGTGGTTGCTGTCATGGTGCACATATTGGAGTGTTGTGTTGGGTTTCGTGAATGGTTGGTAGCTGTTATTTCTCAGGTTGAAAGTGACGTCAAGGAAGTTGACGGTTTGCTTGTTGGCTTCAATCGTGATCCGTAGGCCGTTCTCTTTGAAAATTTGGCATATGCGCTTCTTGGTATTCTCGCTGCTCCTTGGCGAGGCGCGACACACTGCCAGTCCGTCATCACGGTAAATACCAAGGTTCAGATTGAGGCTGGCGAGCTGGGAGAGGAGGAAACTCCCAACGAGTTCACACGTTTCTGCTCCGTCAAAACTTCCCATAGTGACGTCAAATGTTGCATTGTTCTTTTTTTGCCATGGTGTACTGTTGTGGATGAGAATGGAGTTTTTTGCGTGGATGATAATGTTTCTTTCGTTGCCTGTGATTGAGTCGTAGTCTGAGGCGAAGTCTAGTGCTTGAGTCAGTAGGTCTTGCGTGATGGAAGGGTAAAATTCTTCGATATCAAAGGAGATAAAGTTGTGCTGTTGTTTGTCTTGGATGTTGTTGAACCATTTGATTACTGCTGCTGTATTTCTCCATTGGTATAATCCATGGTATGTGAATGCTCCTATATAAATATACATATATTTATATAAATATATGTATATAGAGAGACAGATATACCGGAACCCAGATACATTTTTTTCTCTAAATTTTGCCCCCCCCCCCCCCCCCGAGTCAAAATAATTGCCTAAGCCTACATTAGTTGATGCAAGAAACAATTTCATAGCGTTTCATAGTATTCAGTATTTTATCCTTCATAGTTAATATTGTAAATCCCACTATCTTGATTTTCATGTACACTCTGGGTGTCTCATTCAGTAAAAAAATGTAAAATTCCTTTCGGTTTTTTAAGGCGGTCTGTCATAACGTTTTTAGCGTTCAATCAGACATTATTGTGAGGTTTTGTATTAGTGTTCCTAAAAATAGGACCCAAGCACACATACTGTACAGTAGATTTTCACAGCTTACACACGCACACATATGTATACATACACAGTATATATCAGAGGTGTGGACTCGAGTCACATGACTTGGACTCGAGTCAGACTCGAGTCATGAATTTGATGACTTTAGACTCGACTTGACAAAATGTAAAAAGACTTGCAACTCGACTTAGACTTTAACATCAATGACTTGTGACTTCACTTGGACTTGAGCCTTTTGAATTGACATGACTTGACATGACTTGCTACTTTCCCCAAAACCCAAAGATGAAAAAGTTATTCGGGAGCGCTCCGTATTTTTCATTGTGTACTTGTCTATCAGCGTTGCGTGTGTCAGCTGGTGTGGTCTCAGTACAACAGCCAATCAAATTAGATCTACTTTGTTTTCATCACACAGCATTCATCCAATCAAATTGCAGGACAACCAACGAAGAAGACATGTCCAAACCACACGCCAGTGAACAAAAAATGATACCTAAAATAATTTTGTTTGGGTATAAAAATTACGAGGTGGTCAACACAAAACGGTTTGCAGTATGCAACACATGCGGTTCGAAAATTACTGATGGAGAGGCAATAACTTCCAACTTCGTCCGGCATTTGAAGTTGCACAAAGAACGGTAAGTTTTGAATGTAAGATAACGTTTATTGGCTAAGTAACGTGACTTTTATTTGCTGTGTAGTTAAATCAGTGAGGCTGTAAACTCACTGCTAACGTTATAACGTTATTGCAAACACGGGAATCTGTTGCAGTTCACTACCTTATTCATACTTTTTGTTCAGTGATTTTTTTTAAGCAGGGTTACGTTAGTCAATATATCACACGTAACGTTAGACGGCGGTCAGCAGCACCGCGTATTTTAGCCACCTAAAAAAAAGACAAAAATAGTAAAATAAAGGTCAGTTAAAATGTATACTATATTATGAATATGTGTACCGTTTTAGCTAGCTTTCTGACATACTGTTGGTTGTTTACCTCAGTGGTCCCCAACCACCGGGCCACGGCCCGGTACTGGTCCGTGGATCGATTGGTATCGGGCCGCACAAGAAATAATTTTTTTTTTCTTTTCTTTTTTTAATTAAATCAACATAAAAAACACAAGATACACTTACAAGTAGTGCACCAACCCAAAACAACTCTCTCCCCCCTTTTGTTCTGGGCATTGAACATGAAGACTCTTCCTTCACTGTTCCGAGTGGCCATGAGAGTCTTGGCAGTGCCTGCCTCCAGTGCTCCAGTGGAGCGAGTTTTCAGCCATGGTGGCATCATACTACGCCCCCATCGTGCACAAATGACTGACAGACTCTTGGCTAATTTGGTCTTTTGCAGATGCAATGCAGCATAGGGCCCTGACATATAAAAAGTACAACTTTTTTGTTATGTTCACGTATATGTCATGTTTTTTCAATGTTAACACTTTTGTACAAATAAGTACATTTGCACTTTATTTTTCAATGTGTTTGTTCTGTAAAGGAATGAGTTCATGTTTAAAACGACTGGTTAATAGTGCTATTATAAAGTGCAATGTCAGCACAATTTTCTTTCCTGCAATTTAAAATGCACTTGTTTTAATAAATAAATACAGCGTTTGAAAAGCATACACAATCTGTGTTAATATATTAGTCTGTGGTTAAAAGGACTTGAAAGGACTCGAAACTCAAAATGCAGGACTTAGGACTTGACTTGAGACTTTCCAGTCTTGACTTTGGACTTGACTCGGGGCTTGCCTGTCTTGACTCGGGACTTGACTCGGACTTGAGGGCAAAGACTTGAGACTTACTTGTGACTTGCAAAACAATGACTTGGTCCCACCTCTGGTATATATATATATATATATATATATATATATATATATATATATATATACGCATTATATATAAATATATATATATATATATATATATATATATATAGACGGATAGATATACCGGCCCCCAGGCACATTTTTTTTTCTAAATTTGCCCCCCGTCCCCAAGTCAAACTAATTTCCCAGGCCTGGTTTATTATATATTGATTGGCCTACATTGAAATGCATTTAGTATCTTTTTACTGTATAAAATGTATCCTTTCATTTCTATTCAAGCAGCTAACCCCCTGTAAAAGGTTTGGACACCCCTGTCTTATAAACTTACTGGCCACAAAAAAAAGGTTCAATATTCTGCCTTTCCAAAGATAATAATGTTTGTGTTCTCCAGAGTACCTTTACCAAGTGCTTAAGTTCAACAAGAGCCGCATCCCAGAGGAGGCGAGTATCCCTCAGTGTGGATGAGTCTCTTTTTCTCAGCGCACCATCTCTTTGTCACGCATTTTGTCGCCGGGCTCTCCTTGCAGGGCTTGTACATGATCCGCTATCATTCCTTCTACCCGTGGCACTCCCACGACGACTACATGCACCTGTGTGATGACAAAGACCTGCAGATGCTCCCCTGGGTGAAGGAGTTCAAGTGAGTGACATGGCTCAAGAGAAGCGCACAATGTTAAGGATGTTTATGGATGTGTGTGTGTGTGTGTGTGTGTGTGTGTGTGTGTGTGTGTGTGTGTGTGTGTGTGTGTGTGTGTGTGTGTGTGTGCTTTCTGCAGCAAATTTGACCTCTACACAAAGGCGGAAGATCTGCCTGATGTGGAGACGCTGCGGCCGTACTACCAATCACTGATTGACAAGTACTGTCCCGGAATACTGAGGTGGTGAACCGGCACAACAAGAGTTCATGAATCCAAAGCCCTTCACTAAATCTATTCTAATTCACAGTAGTTGTACAGCACAGTAGATGTAAATGTTTGGTACGTATCGACAAAGGTTGACTTTTTCAATTGTTTATTGTATTTCGATGTTATTTAAAAAGTGTGTTTTACTGCGCAGGGTTAATTCTGGCACAGAAAGGCACATTTGTGGTTAAGGAGGAAAAAGTGCTGTGATCATTTTTGTTTTGTTTGTAAGTGACAGAAAAAAGACAATCCATAAGGGGAAAATAACTTGTAAGGGAGTAGAAAAAGAAGTCTTGCATGCAGCGTCCTTTCACAATAAAATGAAATCAACCAGCGTGTTGTTTGATGAACAGCATGTGGACAAGTGAGCCGGGTCAGAAAGTACAAATATATACACACAAATACTTCTTTGCTCTATTAAGTTACATTTTGGTAACATCTCTCACTGTTCCTCCTCCTCCTCCTCCTCCTCCTCTTCATTGCTGATGCTCTCTTTCTCATCATCTTCCTCCCCCTCATTCTCAAACTCTTCTCCCTCATCATCTTCCTCTACCTCCTCATCCCCCGTCTTTAGTCTAGCTGCCGTTCCCAAATCCTCCCCTTTGTCGTCGGTCGTACTTGCTTTTGGATCGCCGGCATTTTCGGAATCGTCCGCCGTTCGTCTCTTTGTCAGTGCCTGCAGTAGACACAGGGTGGCGCTGCAGCCAATGAGGGTCCAGATGAGCACAGGAGCCGGAACACCCGTCACCTGGTCACGCATCCACTTCACCGCGAGGGCAATGTTGGAGTTGGAGCTGCGGCGGGGAGGTGATTTGTCCTGCACAGGTATTCATACAATTATGCTCACTTTTAAAGAGGGTATAGTGCTATACCATATTTCCATATGTAATGTCTGTGTATTTCATCAAATCCATCATATTGAATGTGTAATATGTGAACAAATGCATTTTTTGAATAAAAAATATTGTCAGTTATAGTTTTATTTACAAATCCCTCATTGTACAGACTTTTCAATTCACGAACCGCACACTGCAAAAAGTGTGCGGTGTGTGCAGCCAGCCTGAAATGTGGGTGTCAGGGACAGACGTGGAAGGAGATTTTTACAACAAAAATTTAAAACTTAGTGATGTATCAGTTTGTAGGTGGGTTTTTTTTTATCCTTCAAGTTCATAATTTGCTGTTTGTTGCATTTTTGTTGCGTTTCGCTTGATTGTAAAATATGTGGATGGAGAGGGGGGGTGACGTTCATATGTTGTCAATATTCAGTGTTTTATCCTTCATAGTTAATATTTTAAATTCCACATTCTTTATTTTCATGTACCAGTACATTCTGGGTGTCTCATTCAGTATAAAAATGTGTGCGTGTGTATTTATAATTATATAAATATATATATATATAAATATATATTTATATAAATATATATATATATATATACACCGTATTTTCCGCACTATAAGGCGCACCTAAAAACCACAAATTTTCTCAAAAGCTGACAGTGCGCCTTATAACCCGGTGCGCTTTATATATGGATAAATATTAAGATTCATTTTCATAAAGTTTCGGTCTCGTAACTACGGTAAACAGCCGCCATCTTTTTTCCCGGTAGAACAGGAAGCGCTTCTTCTTCTACTGTAAGCAACCACCCGCCCGCGTAGAAGAAGAAAAAGCGCGCGGATATTACGTTTCATTTCCTTTGTGTGTTTACATCTGTAAAGACCACAAAATGGCTCCTACTAAACGACAGGGATCCGGTTCATGAAAAGACGCAATCTCTCCATCCGCACACGGATTACTATTTCACAGCAACTGATATTCCTGTGAACCGCACTGTGGATACAACGGGAGCACGTACGGTGAATATTCGCACCACAGGGAATGAGAAGTCATCCTTCACTGTGGTTCTAGCTTGCCATGCTAATGGCCAGAAACTGGGTGGACCCATGGTGATATTCAAAAGGAAGACCTTGCCAAAAGAGACCTTTCCAGTCGGCGTCATCATAAAAGCTAACTCGAAGGGATGGATGAAGAAAAGATGAGCGAGTGGTTAAGGTAAGTTTAAGTTTACGCGAAGAGGCCGGGTGGCTTTTTTCACGCAGCTTCGTCCATGTTGATATACGATTCCATGCGCGCCCACATCACGCTGGTTTTAATATATTATTAAAGTTTGACTGACCTATTTGACTGTTTTTTTGACATTCCTTTAGCGCAGTTAGATGCGGCTTACAACACGGGGCGGCTTATAGGTGGACAAAGTTTTGAAATATGCCGTTCATTGAAGGCGCGGCTTATAACCCAGGGCGCCTTATGGTGCGGAAAATACGGTACACTATATATAAATATATATATTTATATAAATATATATACATTTATATAAATATATACAGTATATATATATAATATATAAATAGATAGACAGATATACCGGAACCCAGACACATTTTCTTCTCTAAATTTTGCCCCCCGAGTCAAAATAATTGCCCAGGCCTGCATTAGTTGATGCAAGAAACAATTTCATAGCGTTTCATAGTATTCAGTGTTTTATCCTTCATAGTTAATATTGTAAATCCCACTATCTTGATTTTCATGTACATTCTGGGTGTCTCATTCAGTAAAAAAATGTAAAATTCCTTTCGGTTTTTTAAGGCGGTCTGTCATAACGTTTTTAGCGTTCAATCAGACATTATTGTGAGGTTTTGTATTAGTGTTCCTAAAAACAGGACCCAAGCACACATACTGTACAGTAAATTTTCGCATAGATATACCGGCCCCCAGGCACATTTTTTTTCTAAATTTGCCCCCCGTCCCCAAGTCAAACTAATTGCCCAGGCCTGGTTTATCATATATTGATTGACCCACATTGAAATGCATTTAGTATCTTTTTACTGTATAAAATGTATCCTAGTAGTTGTATGTGAATGTGTAATATGTGAACAAATGCATTTTTTGAATAAAAAATATTGTCAGTTATAGTTTTATTTACAAATCCCTCATTGTACAGACTTTTCAATTCACGAACCGCACACTGCAAAAAGTGTAAAAGTGTATAAGTAAGACGAAATATGTCAAATAAGGGTGATATTTGCTTATTTTCTATCCGATAAGATAATTCTTCTCTCAGGCAGATTTTATGTTAGAGTGTTTTACTTGTTTTAAGTGTTTCGGTCCTAAATGATCTCAGTAAGATATTACAGCTTGTTGCTGAGATTTGATGACCTATATTGAGTAAAACATGCTTGAATAAAAAGCAGAGCCTGGCGACGCATTCGTGTTTATCATAACTCTCTCTCTCTCTCTCTGTCTGTGCCCCTCCCTCACCAATGCTGCGGTTTGTTTTGTTTTTAACCCCTTCTTAGCCCTGAACGTACATTGAAAATACACGCAAACCTAACTCAAAATGCCGGACATTTGAGGCATTTAAGAAACTCCGCCCTGACAGCTCCGCAAAAGAGGACATGTCCGGTGAAAAGAGGACGTATGGTCAGTCTATCCTAGCCCGTTAGCTGCTAGCATGCCGTGTGTTGTGCCTCGGTGTGCATTGTTTACACAACGTGCGTTACGCTACTTAATATGTCCGTGTGGAAACTCCTTCGGTACACCTCCGAACCGAACAGGAACCCCCGTAACGAAACGGTTCAATACAAATACACCCTTATTATATATATATATACAGAGGTGGGTAGTAACGCGCTACATTTACTCCGTTACATCTACTTGAGTAACTTTTGGGATAAATTGTACTTCTAAGAGTAGTTTTAATGCAACTTACTTTTACTTTTACTTGAGTATATTTATAGAGAAGAAACGCTACTTTTACTCCGCTACTTTTATCTACATTCAGCTCGCTACTCGCTACTCATTTTTATCGATCTGTTAATGCACGCTTTGTTTGTTTTGGTCTGTCAGACAGACCTTCATAGTGCCTGCGTTACTGGTGACGTTTCACTCCGTTCCACCAATAAAATGCAGTCACTAGTGACGTTTGACTCCGTTCCACCAATCAGATGCAGTCACTGGTGACGTTGAACCAATCAAACAGAGCCAGGCGGTCACATGACCTGACTTAAACAAGTTGAAAAACTTATTGGGGTGTTACCATTTAGTGGTCAATTGTATGGAATATGTACTGTACTGTGCAATCTAC
The DNA here is from genome assembly GCF_033978685.3 of Nerophis lumbriciformis. Lineage (NCBI taxonomy): Eukaryota > Metazoa > Chordata > Actinopteri > Syngnathiformes > Syngnathidae > Nerophis > Nerophis lumbriciformis. The sequence goes on from NC_084557.2 coordinate 52,327,480, forward strand.
TAATACAAGTTTCAATCAATCAATCAAAAGTGTGAAGGAAAAAAGACACTTTTTTATTTCAAACGTACATCCCGTCACAAGCCTAAAGACTGACTGCACAGTTCCTGTCTTCACAATAAAAGTGCCGCTCCATCGCGCCTGCGCTTTCAAAATAAGAGTCTCCGAAAGCCAGCGCAAACAAGCTAGCAAGCTACGGAATTTGCCGCCAATGTATTTCTTGTAAAGTGTGTGAAAACGAATATGGAAGCTGGACAAATAAGATACCAAAAACCAACCACTTTCATGTGGTATTAGACAGAAAGGAGGAACTTTTTTTCTCCTGCATTTGAAAACGTGGACGTTAAGCACTGCTGTCTGATTACAATCAATGCAAGTCATCAGAATCAGGTAATACACCAACTTATATTCTTGTCTTCATGAAAGAAAGGAATCTATATATGTTAAACATGCATGTATATTCATTAAAACACCTTTAACATGTAAACAAAAACGGCAAAATAAATAAATATAAATGATATACTGTATATATCAATGTATGTGTATATATGTGTATATATATATATATATATATATATATACATATTTATATATATATATATATATGATATGTGTGTGTATGTTACTCATCAGTTACTCAGTACTTGAGTAGTTTTTTCACAACATACTTTTTACTTTTACTCAAGTAAATATTTGGGTGACTACTCATTACTTTTACTTGAGTAATAAATCTCTAAAGTAACAGTACTCTTACTTGAGTACAATTTCTGGCTACTCTACCCACCTCTGTATATATATATATATATATATATATCATTTGACAGCATTGATATAAATGTGTACCAGTAATCACCTCATATTATTACACCATTGCCTATGCTCTCCATTATTAGATGTTTTCATGTTACCTTTACTAACATATTTTTGTAATACACTATGTAATAATGTAATATTTGGCATGATAAGATAACGTTTAGACGATACACATTTTTTCCTGTCAAAATCAAAATAATTATTTGCATTTAGTAAAAAAAAGTATTTTATTAACACACATTTTCCCCAGGCTTTCGCGGGCCACATACAATGATGTGGCGAGCCAGATCTGTCCCCCGGGCCTTAAGTTTGACACCTGTGATTTATTGGGTGTAGTTTTAAGTGGTGAAGAACTATACTGCATCATACTGATTCCTAATATTCTCATCATGATAATTAATGACATGTGAGGCAACATATTGAAAAGACCAGTAAGAGTGTACAGACCTTGAGTCCATGTTGCACGAGCATGCTCTCCAGGAATGAGTTGCCCAGATGCACCGTGGGATAGTACTCGTCATCATAGACCCGCCTCCACCATCGCTGTGGGTATGGTCTGCACAGAGGTTGCAATGTCAACTTAAGACTGCCACTAAAGACTTAACAGACTTTGTGACATACCGTATTTTCCGCACTATTAGCCGCACCTAAAAACCACAAATTTACTCAAAAGCTGACAGTGCGGCTTATAACCCGGTGCGCTTTATATATGGATTAATATTAAGATTCATTTTCATAAAGTTTCGGTCTCGCAACTACGGTAAACAGCCGCCATCTTTTTTCCCCGTAGAAGAGGAAGCGCTTCTTCTTCTACGCAAGCAACCGCCAAGGTAAGCACCCGCCCCCATAGAACAGGAAGCGCTTCTTCTTCTACTGTAAGCAACCACCCGCCCGCGTAGAAGAAGAAAAAGCGTGCGGATATTACGTTTCATTTCCTTTGTGTGTTTACATCTGTAAAGACCACAAAATGGCTCCTACTAAGCGACAGGTTTCCGGTTCATGAAAAGACGCAATCTCTCCATCCGCACACGGACTACTATTTCACAGCAACTGCCTAAAGACTTTCAAGAAAAGCTGGCTACTTTCCGTGCATATTGTAAAAACAAGATAGCTGAAAAAAAGATCCGGCCAGAGAACATTATCAACATGGACGAGGTTCCACTGACTTTTGATATTCCTGTGAACCGCACTGTGGATACAACGGGAGCACGTACGGTGAATATTCGCACCACAGGGAATGAGAAGTCATCCTTCACTGTGGTTCTAGCTTGCCATGCTAATGGCCAGAAACTTCCACCCATGGTGATATTCAAAAGGAAGACCTTGCCAAAAGAGACCTTTCCAGCCGGCGTCATCATAAAAGCTAACTCGAAGGGATGGATGGATGAAGAAAAGATGAGCCAGTGGTTAAGGTAAGTTTACGCGAAGAGGCCGGGTGGCTTTTTTCACGCAGCTCCGTCCATGTTGATATACGACTCCATGCGCGCCCACATCACGCTGGTTTTTAATATATTATTAAAGTTTGACTGACCTATCTGACTGTTTTTTTGACATTCCTTTAGCGCAGTTAGATGCGGCTTATAACACGGGGCGGCTTATAGGTGGACAAAGTTTTGAAATATGCCGTTCATTGAAGGCGCGGCTTATAACCCAGGGCGGCTTATGGTGCGGAAAATACGGTAATAGGAATCATACTAGCTATGGAAACATTGATGAACATTTGACTTTTGATTTTAGTCGTTATAATCACTGACCCATCCTCTTTTGGTTCAGTGAACCAGTATCTGTAGCGGTGTGCTCGCAGGTAGGCGGGGGGCTCCAGGTGGAACGGGTACCGAGTGACGTCCGACTGGATCAGCTCGATCACTGCAGACACACAAACCAAACACACATAAATAAGTCAAATGTATACTCGTTAGTAGCCTCTAACAGGTTGCCCATTTTGTCTTTGACAAACGAGCTGAAACATGCTGGCTACAACATTTCAACAATAACAGGCTATGGCCACTAGGGGGCACTCTAACAAATGCAGTTCTTACAAGGTGAATGAACATTTGATCTGAGCGCCTATGTTTTCAATATCTAGTTTGAAAGACTTTTACTACTGATGACTTGAAGATTCTAATTAGTGCTATGTTAATTGTTTTTTGATTCATTAAACAAGGACAGTGTACATTAATCAACATTGCTGTAAATGTACTAGAATGGCTATTTTTCCATTTGTTGTCCCTGGACAGATCCTAAAATTGTCTACAGTAAATAGATTAGAGTGACAAAGCACTTCAATTGAAAGAGCAGTAAAAAACACTATGTACATTTGTCATAAAATATAGCACAAGATGATCCCAATGCATACCTGCCAACTTTTGAAATCAGAAAAACCTAGTAGCCAGGGTCCAGAGGCCGCAGGCCCCGGGAGGTCCAGGACAAAGTCCTGGTGGGGGGTTCAGGCTTCGCCCCCCCGACGCAAAATGATTATTAGCATTCAGACAGGTTAAAATGTTGCTAAAACCATCACTTTTCTATCAGTCACAGTGACTTTTCAAAACAAAAATATTACAGCAAAAATCATATGAGTTGATTGACATGTTTATTCTGTAAGCTAACTTCAATAGTTTGAAATGATTTTGACAGTTAATGCCAGTTATCCTGTCAACCTTTCACAAGACTTCAATTTGTTAATTGACAGTATAAACACTTTTTACAGTAAACAAATGGTAAAACAGTACTAAACAATTCCATTAAAAAAAAAATTGGTGTCATTATTAACTTTCTGTCCAAGCTTGTATAATCTACTGCCTTGTTCAATTGTAAAACATATTCTGTGCCTAAAATTCACATTTCTATCACAATTATCATACTGTAAACATGGTAAGCTAACTTCATTAAAATTAATAGTCCTGTCAATAGCATGGAATTACAATTCAAATGTAGTTTTTTTGTAAGCCTTTCAAAAGAATTCAAAATATGAAAAATTAATGACAATTAATTTAAGCCATCAGACACTTGAAAAGTGGCACATCACATCTCTAATGTAATCATTTGAACTTTTCAACAGAAATAGCACTGCAAAAATATTAAGGACATACTTTTCTGTATTTTGGTAGTTATGCTGTCAACATTTAACAAGATTTCTTCAACTTGGACTTGAAAGCATAAATAGTATAAACACTTTTAACAGTATAAAAGTACTAAACAATTCCAATAGATAACATTGGTGTCATTACCTTTTTGTGGCTAAAATCCAACGGCAACGGCATTAGCAACGGCATTAGACTTGTGTTTTTTTGTCCCAACGTGGTCTTTTACATCACTAATTTTAATTTGCACCCTAACAATTATATGGTGAAATTTGCGGACGATACCGTGTTCCTAAGCCTTTTACACAAGGATACGGACCCCTCTGTGTACCAAGACGAGATAGACCTATTTATTAGGTGGTGTGACACTAACCATCTTATTTTAAATGTGACCAAGACACAGGAAATGGTTTTGGATCCGAGGAAAGTGACTGACCATGAGCCAGTGGTCATCAAAAATCAGGAAATCACCCAGGTACCCTCATATAAATATTTAGGGGTTCATATTGATAATCTTCTCTGCTGGAAGACACATATTGACAAACTGTGCAATAGACTGCAACAGAGGCTATATTTTTTGCAAAGATTAAGATTGTACGGCGTAAGCAGCCACATCATGATGATTTTCTACCGTGCCATTGTAGAGAGCATCATTAGATACGGGATCACCTCATGGTTTGGCAACCTAACCGTTAAGCTAAAAAGCAAACTGGCCGGCATGCATAAAACGGCAATGAAAATCATAGGGAGGAAAGAATATGAGCCTATACAGAGCATCTATGAGCAGGCAGTTAGGAAAAAAGCTAAGAAAATTATTTCCAACTCACAACACCCACTCTTTCCTGAATATGGAACCCTGCCATCAGGGAGAAGACTCAGGGTCCCACTATGCAAATCTAACCGCCTTAAATTATCATTTGTTCCAGCATCCATTAAGCTGACCAACAATGTGCAATAGAATTTTAATACATAGGTTAGCACTTTTTAGCACATAGCACTTTAGCACATAGCACTTTAGAACTAAGCACTTTAGCACACAGCACTTTATCCATGAGCTCTAGTGCAATGCACATTGGTACTTTATTTTTATCTCCATACTGTAGATTTTATGCCTACATCAAAGTGCCACCTATGTCTATCAAGCTCCATGTTCTGATGTTTAAATGTTAGTTGTATGGTTGTGGTTGTGTCTGTGCTTGTGTTTTTGTTCTGTTGTTTTTGTGTATGTTAAGAAAGCAATGATGCACTGTGCCCAAGACAAATTTCCCCGCGGGGACAATAAAGTTGAACCTTGACCTTGAATTCCTCCGCGTTCGATCGAAAAATCTTGTCTGCACAAGATGCAATTCGCATAGTTTTCACCCTTTTTGGAACGGATAATTATTCCCGGATAGGCTTTTGAATATTCTTCACGGAATGACTGCAGTTTTCTTTTCGGTTTAAGACTCGTTTGCGATTTTTCTCTGGCTGATTCCATGATCGTTCGCTCGTTTGGAAACAAACGGTGCCTCGTGCTTGGCAGCGGTGCTATAAATAGCCTCGCGCATGGCATTCGGAATGGCTCGATAGGAAGTTACGGGAAGCAGTGTCGATTGTCATTGTTGTTACGCGATTTCGTGAATAAAACTTAAAAAAAAAAAAAAATTTTAATTAATGGAAAAACCTTATTATTTATCACTGCAACCGTAACCCGGAATAGGTTGATGAAAACCGTACTAATTACGGGAAAACCGGAGTAGTTGGCAGGTATGCCAATGTAAACATGACACTCATCATAACAGCAGACAAGTGGCAGCAACAGTTAGGATATTTCAAAGTTCTTGACATTGGCCGTACCGTCTCTCTTGCCCTGCAGAAGTCGGTACATGAGGCTGGTGAACCACGGGGCCTGCGTGTGACTCCCGAGAGCAGCGAACCACATCTGCCAGTCCAAGCGGGGCTGGTGGGGCGTCACCACGGGGGGCGGAGCACTCATGTTGCCAGGTTTGTACATAAACTCGATTTCCTACAAGAGATTGCAAACGCATCTTAAACATTAAACCTGCTGCAGAACTGATTAGGGGGCCAGACTTGGTTCCTCTCACCGTCCACGTTATGCCGTCGTTACTACCTTCTATGACGACCTCGGGCCGGCCGCCGACGCCGGTCATCCTTCTGAACAAACCGTATGAGTTAACCAGCTGGTAGCGATCCACCAGCTCGTAAGATTGACGCACGCTGGGCCACAGCCTGGCATGGGAGTCATGTTCTATGTAGGTAAACGGCACCTGAAAGCACAAACAGAGCTTGATAATCAAGGGGAGCAACACACTCCAGGGTTTCCCCTAATGTATTTGATTGTGCCACCGCAACATATTAGCCGCCACTAGGGATGATGTTCGTTAAGAAATTAACGATGTCATTATCGAATCCTCTTATCGAACCGATTCCTTATCGAATCTGTTATAGAATCCAGATAGGTTGTTGGGTGTGCACCTTGTGTGTGCACTAGAGATGCGCGGTTTGCGGGCACAACCGCGGAGTCCGCGGATTATCCGCGGATCGGGCGGATGAAATTTTAAAAAATTAGATTTTATCCGCGGGTCGGGTCGGGCGGTTAAAATAAAAAAAAATTAGATTTTAAATAGATTCAGGCGGGGACCGAGGCCCCTTCCCCCGAGAGGGCCCCACCGGGAGCCGCAGCTGAGGCGATCCGCGAGAAGGGCCCGACGCACGTCCAGGGTCACCACCGCGCCCACCGCACCGACACCCCGCCTCGTCCGCCTTCACGCGCAGCAGGTAAGCAGCTTACCTGCCCGCCACCCCCGTGGCCGGGGGCTCGTAACAGTGGTCACTCCGCGCGCTCCGCCCGCGCAGCTTACCTGCCCGCCACCCCTGTTGCCGGGGGCACGTAACAGGGGTCACTCCGCGCGCAGTGCGCTCACGAAAGGGGTGGGGCTCACCCTGGTTGATATAGACAGCAGGACGGTGGCCATGGAAGTTGGAACCCGCTAAGGAGTGTGTAACAACCCACCCGCCGAATCAACTAGCCCTGAAAATGGATGGCGCTGGAGCGTCGGGCCCATACCCGGCCGTCGCCGGCAGCGAGACGCGCTTGGAGGTGCGCTCAGCGCGGCTCCCATATGATTGCGCACTGGTGTGCGTCTGGGTCGTGACAGCGTGGCACGCGAATGTCTGTGCTGCATTGGATCAGTCTCCTTTCTTTAACAGGCAAAAGCTTTATAACCTCACTAATGCCTTGCATCGTCTATATTAGATATATAACAACGGGCGGGTGCGGTTCTGATCAAATGTTACATCGGGTGGATGGCGGATGGTTGACGACTTTCTGATGCGGTTGCGGATGAAATAATTGCCTATCCGCGCATCTCTAGTGTGCACTGAGTTCCAAAAGCCGTAGATGTTGTGCTGTTTATATGGAGCGTGGGTGTCAAACTCTGGCCCGCTAATTCTCATACTTGCCAACCCTCCCGGGAGACTCCCAAATTTCAGTGCCCCTCCCGAAAATCGTCACATCCGCTTTTCATCCATTCCAACGAGTGCTGGCCCAGTCACATAATATTCTTATTCTGCGCGCACACACAAGTGAATGCAAGCATACTTGATCAACAGCCATACAGGTCACACTGAGGGTGAGGGAGTGTGTGTGTGTGTGTGTGACAATCATTGGTACTTTAACTTTAACTTGGACACACACATCTATACCTTTTGCTATTAAAAGCCAGTAATTTCCACACCTTGTGAATAGCCTCTGATTTACTAATGGTTTCTAATTGTTGGAATAATTGTTTGTAAGTTATCACAAAAGAAACGTATTACATTATGTTCCTGATAAGAAGATGAATGCTGTCTTTCGAGGCCTAACAAGAGGAAGAAGGCTCGTGAAACGCCACTGTGATTTCAACACGGACAGATGGCAGGATCTGCTCAACTTCCAGAGGAACTCTCTTTGAAGTGTTAAACGAACTCTCTTTGAAATATTTCACAAACTCTCTTCCAACTATTTGGTAACCGAGGTCAACGCTATTTACGACCCGCCGCCCTCTTGAAGTCATTGTGGTCAGGAGACGGGAGGGGTTATCCATTGTCCTCCAACACCTGCCCCAGCTGGATCCAGGAAGAGCCCAAGCCCGAGAAATCCTCTTCTTGGTCTTCAAAGCGACCGAAAACAATGACTGTTTTACATACCGTATTTTCCGCACTATAAGGCGCGCCTAAAAACCACAAATTTTCTCAAAAGCTGACAGTGCGCCTTATAACCCGGTGCGCTTTATATATGGATAAATATTAAGATTCATTTTCATAAAGTTTCGGTCTCGCAACTTCGGTAAACAGCCGCCATCTTTTTTCCCGGTAGAACAGGAAGCGCTTCTTCTTCTACAGAAGCAACCGCCAAGGTAAGCACCCGCCCCCATAGAACAGGAAGCGCTTCTTCTTCTACTGTAAGCAACCACCCGCCCGCGTAGAAGAAGAAAAAGCGCGCGGATATTATCATTTCCTTTGTGTGTTTACATCTGTAAAGACCACAAAATGGCTCCTACAAAGCGACAGGGATCCGGTTCATGAAAAGATGCAATCTCTCCATCCGCACACGGATTACTATTTCACAGCAACTGATATTCCTGTGAACCGCACTGTGGATACAACGGGAGCACGTACGGTGAATATTCGCACCACAGGGAATGAGAAGTCATCCTTCACTGTGGTTCTAGCTTGCCATGCTAATGGCCAGAAACTTCCACCCATGGTGATATTCAAAAGGAAGACCTTGCCAAAAGAGACCTTTCCAGCCGGCGTCATCATAAAAGCTAACTCGAAGGGATGGATGAAGAAAAGATGAGCGAGTGGTTAAGGTAAGTTTAAGTTTACGCGAAGAGGCCGGGTGGCTTTTTTCACGCAGCTTCGTCCATGTTGATATACGACTCCATGCGCGCCCACATCACGCTGGTTTTAATATATTATTAAAGTTTGACTGACCTATTTGACTGCTTTTTTGACATTCCTTTAGCGCAGTTAGATGCGGCTTACAACACGGGGCGGCTTATAGGTGGACAAAGTTTTGAAATATGCCGTTCATTGAAGGCGCGGCTTATAACCCAGGGCGCCTTATGGTGCGGAAAATACGGTAAACGTTTTTTAATTTTTTGCAGATTTGTTTTTTGTATTTTTGGCACTATATGGCTCTTTCAACGTTGCCGACCCCTGACCTAGGGGAACTTTGGCTGAGTTCACTCTCAGTACTGCTGGAGTGATCAAGTGCTAGGGGTGTAACGATACGTGTATTTGTATTGAACCGTTTCAGTACGGGGGTTCCGGTTCGGTTCGGAGGTGTACCGAACGAGTTTCCACACGGACATATTAAGTAGCGCAACGCACGTTGTGTAAACAATGCACACCGAGGCACAACACACGGCATGCTAGCAGCTAACGGGCTAGGATAAACTGACCATACGTCCTCTTTTCACCAGACATGTCCTCTTTTGCGCAGCTGTCAGGGCAGAGTTTCTTAAATGCCTCAAATGTCCGGCATTTTGAGTTAGGGTTGCGTGTATTTTCAATGTACGTTCAGGGTTAAGAAGGGGTTAAAAACAAAACAAACAGCAGCATTGGTGAGGGAGGGGCAGAGACAGAGAGAGAGAGAGTTATGATAAACGCGCATGCGTCGCCAGGCTCTGCTTTCTATCCATAGATTTATCACATTTAATGTTTTATTATCTATAGCAAGGGTGTCAAAAGTGTGCCCCGGAGGCCATTTGCGGCCCACGGCTAATGTTTTAAAGGCCCACGGCACATTCTAAAAATACTATTAAAATAAACAAAAACATAACAAAAGTGAAATAAAAAAGCTTAAAGGTTAAATGTCATTTAGAAAAAGTTGCAATGTTGACTAATAAAACAAAGCTGTTTTTTTTTCTTTCAAACTGTCATTGCTCAAAACATAATATTGAATCAAAATCAATGTTATTATGAATTATTGACCTATCCAAGGTTCCCATTACTTCACATCAAATATTACACTAAGAAAAATATTTTTGGTGGAAGATTTTGCAAATTTGATAAATAAATGACCCGAAAATGTATATTTTGTTGTTTTCTTACTGTACCGAAAATGAACCGAACCGTGACCTCTAAACCGAGGTACGTACCGAACCGAAATTTTTGTGTACCGTTACACCCCGACCATGTGCCCAAGTGCAAAAAGCCCGCAGAGTTGGCAACCGGGCTTGACGTCGTGCCCAGCCCAAGTACCAAAACATGGTTGGACCGTTTTGTGCCAAAAAAGTACCGGATTCGGTACCTATCCCTCAGGCACGCACATTCTGAGGTTTGTGCCTAGACAATGTTTGACATTCAGTTCCACGCACGCTTTCACAAATGAGGTGTCAAAATACTTTTGCCAGCATATGGTGGGACTTCATTCGGATGGAGGAAGTCCAAATATGGAGTTAACTCACCAGACTGATGGAGAACATGGCGACCGCAGATGCAGCAAACACTGTCCACTGAAGAGTGGCACAAAACCTTCTCAGGAAACCAGACACACAAGCACACCTGTGACAAAACCGTACGTATCACACGCTTATTCCAACATTAAAAAAAAAAGCCAGACTGAGCACAAAAACCCCCAAAGAGGACAGTGGTACCTGAACATGGCTGTGAGCATCTCCCACATGAGGGCCAGAACTCCCATCCACACACACGGAATGGTGACACTCTTCAGAAACTGGTTGAATTGATGGTAGGTGAAAGCTGAAATAACAGAAAAGTGCACATGAGGACCCTGCACCCCAGGTTGCCTACCGCCGGATATTCACTGTACCTATTTTGGAAGTGATAGCACCCTTTGCTGTATCCACTTTGAGGTCAAAACACACAACAGTGCCAAAAATAATCAGAGACCAGACAGCAAGCTCCAGCAGGTAACACAACCATGACCCCAACTTGGAACCTGAGAGGATACAATCATAAGAATAATCCACAATCAATTCCACATACAGTACAGGCTAAGGGTGTAACGGTACACAAACATTTCGGCTCGGTACGTACCTCGGTTTAAAGGTCACGGTTCGGTTCATTTTCGGTACAGTAAGAAAACAACAAAATATAAATTTTTTGGTTATTTATTTACCAAATTTGTAAACAACGGCTTTATCCTTTTAACATTGGCAACACTATAATTATTCTGCCCAAAAATAGAAATAGCTGTGTGTGTGATGGATGTGAGCCACACATACATATACACTAGAGATGCGCGGATAGGCAATTATTTCATCCGCAACCGCATCAGAAAGTCGTCAACCATCCGCCATCCACCCGATCTAACATTTAATCAGAACCGCATCCGCCCGCACCCGCCCGTTGTTATATATCTAATATAGACGATGTGAGGTTATAAAGCTTTTGCCTGTTAAAGAAAGGAGACTGATCCAATGCAGCACAGACATTCGCGTGCCACGCTGTCACGGCCCAGACGCACACCAGTGCGCAATCATATGGGAGCCGCGCTGAGCGCACCTCCAAGCGCGTCTCGCTGCCGGCGACGGCCGGGTATGGGCCCGACGCTCCAGCGCCATCCATTTTCAGGGCTAGTTGATTCGGCAGGTGGGTTGTTACACACTCCTTAGCGGGTTCCGACTTCCATGGCCACCGTCCTGCTGTCTATATCAACCAGGGTGAGCCCCACCCCTTTCGTGAGCGCACTGCGCGCGGAGTGACCCCTGTTACGCGCCCCCGGCAACAGGGGTGGCGGGCAGGTAAGCTGCACGGGCGGAGCGCGCGGAGTGACCCCTGTTATGAGCCCGGGGGTGGCGGGCAGGTAAGCTGCTTACCTGCTGCGCGTGACGCCGGCCGCGGCGAAGGCGGACGAGGCGGGGTGTCGGTGCGGTGGTGACCCTGGACGTGCGTCGGGCCCTTCTCGCGGATCGCCTCAGCTACGGCTCCCGGTGGGGCCCTCTCGGGGGAAGGGGCCTCGGTCCCGGACCCCGGCGAGGCGTCCCTTCTCCGCTCCGTAAAAGTGTCCATCTCTTCTTTTTTTTTTCTTCTGTTGTGGCATATGCTGCAGGTGCCTGCTCGTTTTTCGTATGTGGGTAACAACATTTAACTATGTATATATATTTCCCAATTGGTTTAACTGCCACCCGCCTGAATCTATTTAAAATCTTTTTTTTTTTTTTTTCAACCGCCCGACCCGACCCGCGGTTAAAATCTAATTTTTTTTAATTTCATCCGCCCGATCCGCGGATAATCCGCGGACTCCGCGGTTGTGCCCGCAAACCGCGCATCTCTAATGTACACACAGGGTCCATTGCCAGGGTTCATGTGGTCAACATGGATCAAATAAAAACTAAATAAGATAAGGCTCAGAATGGTTTCTTAACAAAACCTTTCTACATATAAAGTGCTTTTTTGATTGATTGAGACTTTTATTAGTAGATTGCACAGTACAGTACATATTCCGTACAATTGACCACTAAATGGTAACACCCCAATACGTTTTTCAACTTGTTTAAGTCGGGGTCCACATTAATCAACATTAAACTGCCTCAAGTTGTTGCTCAGATTAAATAAAATGACAAAACTTTTCTTCTACATATAAAAAGTGCCACATTAAACAGTTTCAAGTCAACTCAGCCTCAGATTAACTTTTCTTTCCCCCCCCCCAGCCTTTAACCCTGGTGACTTTTACTCAATCTTCATGTTTTTTTGCCAGAAAAATCAGTTTATCAACATTGTCTGCAGAAAGAGCAGACCTGCTTGCAGTTACAATGTCTCCAGGTAGTCCCTGGCTAACTTGGCAGTAAGAGGATATATGGGCTCATTGTTCTTCCACAATAGAAGTGGGTCAAAATCTAGTTTTTAATGCAATATGGTAGTGATGGGTTGATGAGGCGTCATGAAGCGTTTCGACACATTGCAATACTGTGTCGATACTGTGTCACTAAATACTGACATCTGCTGGACATTAAAAATCCCTACAGGCAACCTATGGACCGACTCAACTGACACTGATTTGATGCCCTAGTACAGGGGTCACCAACCTTTTTGAAACCAAAAACTACTTCTTGGGTACTGATTAATGCGAAGGGCTACCAGTTTGATACACACTTAAATAAATAAATAAATATATTGTCATTTGTAAGTTACACGTAAGTGTGATTTAAACAAGAATAGCTAAATAAATACATTTATATATATAAAAAAATGGGTATTTCTGTCTGTCATTCCGTCGTACATTTTTTTTTCCTTTTACGGAAGGTTTTTTGTAGAGAATAAATGATGAAAAAAACATTTAATTGAACGGTTTAAAAGAGGAGAAAACACGAAAAAAATTAAAATAAAATTTTGAAACATAGTTTATCTTCAATTTCGACTCTTTAAAATTCAAAATTCAACCGACAAAAAGAAGAGAAAAACTAGCTAATTTGAATCTTTTTGAAAAAATTAAAAAAAGAATTTATGGAACATCATTAGTAATTTTTCCTGATTAAGATACATTTTAGAATTTTGATGACATGTTTTAAATTGGTTAAAATCCAATCTGCACTTTGTTAGAATATTTAACAAATTGGACCAAGCTATATTTCTAACAAAGACAAATCAGTATTTCTTCTAAATTTTCCAGAACAACAATTTTAAAAGAAATTCAAAATACTTTGAAATAAGATTTAAATTTGATTCTACAGATTTTCTAGATTTGCCAGAATAATTTTTTGAATTTTAATCTTAGTAAGTTTGAAGAAATATTTCACAAATATTCTTCGTCGAAAAACCAGAAGCTAAAATATTTATTATTCTTTACAATAAAATTTTTTAAAAATTACTTGAACATTGATTTAAATTGTCAGGAAAGAAGAGGAAGAAATTTAAAAGGTAAAAAGGTATATTTGTTTAAAAATCCATCCATCCATCCATTTTCTACCGCTTATTCCCTTTTGAGGTGGCGGGGGGGCGCTGGAGCCTATCTCAGCTATAATCGGGCGGAAGGCGGGGTACACCCTGGACAAGTCGCCACCTAATCGCAGTGTTTAAAAATCGGTAGATAGGTTATAGCTGCATCGCTCGCGGCTCGTCATATATTTAATGTTAATCCGCGATTTCACCGAGCGTTTTACTGACGGTGAGCAGCCTGACGCTGCTTCATTAACACCGCCACTGTTTGACTCGGGGGCCGGGCAGACGCACGTAGTAACAGTCACGTGTTACCATACCGACGAGCTAACGTGTCCAGGTTATAACCCTGTTGTCAATAAACACACACGGACTGAAGCTAAATTGTCCACTGTCCACTGCAGCATGTGAATGCAATGAAAAGAATAAAATCTGAGCCAACCAGCTGTTAAAATGTTGTCCAGGTTAATGTTTTGGCCATTAAAGGCCCTTCATTTCAAGATTTCAACTGTGATCAGGCTTTAAACAGGTGGCTGACCTGTTCAGATGGGTGTAACTGCTACTGGTCAAATAATGTGAAATAGCATTTAATTTTACATGTATGCAATGCCATTTAAATGTAATTATAGATAATAATAATAATAATAATAATAATAAATACTGTGTAGTGTTGTAAATAGTCAACGGGAAGGATTTTAGTAAGATATAAGCCATGAGCACTACACAGCCAGAAAAAAACCTAGGCAGGACAAGTAAAAATATTGGGGCAAGTAGATTTGAGAAGTCGGGCAAGTAGAAAAAAACCTTAACGTTGAACCCTGCATGTGTTGAGCTGCTGCCGCTTAAGGTTAGACGGCACTGTACATAGAGCGGTTCTGCTCGTTAGTAATACATTCTAATGTTGGATGTTCACTCCTTCACACAGATGAGTATAGAAAAATATTTTCAACGGCCGAAAAGGGCTCGACTTGTGGAGAGGAGGTAGGCCTACAGTCCGGACCACAGGTGCGACCTGTTCAGCAACAGCAGGAGGAGGAGGTTGACTGACTGTGGCAGGACACCTCTGCCTCTGTTTCACTTCATGTTGCTGGTAAATAATATGGTTGTAGTAGTAGGTTAAAGTTAAATTATTTAGTATTCACTAATTAAAGGGGCAGAGCTTTAAGAGACATTTTAGCTTTTATATTTTATAAGATATATTTTTTGTAAGAACCACAATTAATAAATATATTTCAGTGAATAACTAATTGTTCAAATCTGTATATAAATATGTACATAAAGTGTTGTAATTATATTCCAACTCCGCGTTCTTCTTGGTCATCGCCGCTGCCACCGCCCGCCCCTCGACCACACCACCACAAATAGATGCCTGTCCTGTGGGAAACACTGTGACACTGTACTATTATCCAAGGACTGTGTTCACCTTTTTGGCTGCTTTGTTGAGGCTTGCGCAGCCAGAAGCGGACGTGCTGGTCATCGAGCAGAGACAGACACAGGACCATTGTCAGAAGGTTGAAGAAGTTGTAGTTTCCCGACAGAACGATCACAACTTGCAGCAGCACCTGCGCATAAAAAAATGAACTCATTAAAATCATTTACTGGCCGCTCAGCATATACTATTAGTGCACATTCTGCGGGCCGAGAGCTCATCGAGACAGAACACGTTGCGCTCACTTGCAGGTAGAAGGCACCCAGTCGGAGCCTGCGTAGCGGACTGAAGAAAAGCAGCGGTACGCCGATCTCCAAGACGTAGGCTCCTACCACACTCAGCTTCTGCCACCACACTGGCAGCTGGTGGGCAGACCAGGCCAGAGGGGTGGGAAGGCATTGGGTCTCGTAGTGATACGTCAAGGCTGTAACAGGGACAAAACACTTTTTGCTGTTAACTCGGAGAAAGGAGGTAACATTTTTGGTTTTGGGTGTTTCTATGTAATTATGCTGTTATTATGTGAACAACTTTCTGGAGGGGTGGCCGGTGTGAACCTAATAAATTATGATATAACAATGTCAAATTGGAAGACGGTGGACAGTCTAGTTCTTCCTCAGCTGTTTGGCAGTTGGCAGCTACCTTGTTCCACACACATCCATCCATCCATCCATCTTCTTCCGCTTATCCAAGGTCGGGTCGCGGGGGGCAGCAGCCTAAGCAGGGAAGCCCAGACTTTCCTCTCCCCAGCCACTTCGTCCAGCTCTTCCCGGGGGATCCCGAGGCGTTCCCAGGCCAGCCGGGAGACATAGTCTTCCCAACGTGTCCTGGGTCTTCCCCGCGGCCTCCTACCGGTTGGACGTGCCCTAAACACCTCCCTAGGGAGGCGTTCGGGTGGCATCCTGACCAGATGCCCGAACCACCTCATCTGGCTCCTCTCGATGTGGAGGAGCAGCGGCTTTACTTTGAGCTCCTCCCGGATGACAGAGCTTCTCACCCTATCTCTAAGGGAGAGACCCGCCACCCGGCGGAGAAAACTCATTTCGGCCGCTTGTACCCGTGATCTTGTCCTTTCGGTCATAACCCAAAGCTCATGACCATAGGTGAGGATGGGAACGTAGATCGACCGGTAAATTGAGAGCTTTGCCTTCCGTCTCAGCTCCTTCTTCACCACAACGGATCGATACAGCGTCCGCATTACTGAAGATGCCGCACCGATCCGCCTGTCGATCTCATGATCCACTCTTCCCCCACTCGTGAACAAGACTCCGAGGTACTTGAACTCCTCCACTTGGGGCAGGGTCTCCTCCCCAACCCGGAGATGGCACTCCACCCTTTTCCGGGCGAGAACCATGGACTCGGACTTGGAGGTGCTGATTCTCATCCCAGTCGCTTCACACTCGGCTGCGAACCGATCCAGTGAGAGCTGAAGATCCCGGCCAGATGAAGCCATCAGGACCACATCATCCGCAAAAAGCAGAGACCTAATCCTGCAGCCACCAAACCGGAACCCCTCAACGCCTTGACTGCGCCTAGAAATTCTGTCCATAAAAGTTATGAACAGAATCGGTGACAAAGGGCAGCCTTGGCGGAGTCCAACCCTCACTGGAAACGTGTCCAACCTACTGCCGGCAATGCGGACACACAGTTAGGTCAATATCCGAGTCTATGGCTATCATATTTTACTTTTTTGTCTTCACTTCTTCTATATGGCTAATACTGAGTTATTTTTCCAGTGGTCCAAGAATATAAGGTAACATACAGGGTTACGAGTAGAGAAGGGGCCATACCGGTTAAGCCCCACCAAGTAGGACAACGCGAGGTGAGCTTCACCACTCCGGAGGCAAACATGAGGCGGAAAAGCAGCCAGCGGATCAGCCAGAAGGTCACGCCATCGTGCTCTCTGGGCGCTCGAGACCCCCTGATTAGAGTCATCGGCGCAACAAGGATGCAGAGGAAGCCCGTCTCCAGAAGTAGGTTGTCCCTGGGCAGCGTTCAAGATGGATGAGTAACTGTTCTTTGTATCAACTTGCAAAAAAAAAAAAAAAAAGACTCACCATTGGAAGTAAAGAAAAACCTGCCCCACCTGCAAGACAAAGCATCAGAGATGAGACACGCCATCACCTGTTAGGCACACATACTAGTACATGTGCATCACCTGTTAAACACACATACTACTAGTACCTGGACATCACCTGTTAAACACACATACTAGTACATGTACATCACCTGTTAAACACACATACTAGTACATGGACACCACCTGTTAAACACACATACTAGTACATGGACATCACCTGTTAAACACACATACTAGTACATGGACATCACCTGTTAAACACACATACTAGTACATGGACATCACCTGTTAAACACACATACTAGTACATGGACATCACCTGTTAAACACACATACTAGTACATGGACATCACCTGTTAAACACACATACTAGTACATGGACATCACCTGTTAAACACACATACTACTAGTACATGGACATCACCTGTTAAACACACATACTAGTACATGGACATCACCTGTTAGGCACAAATACTAGTACATGGACATCACCTGTTAAACACACATACTAGTACATGGACATCACCTGTTAGGCACAAATACTAGTACATGGACATCACCTGTTAAACACACATACTAGTACATGGACATCACCTGTTAGGCACAAATACTAGTACATGGACATCACCTGTTAAACACACATACTAGTACATGGACATCACCTGTTAGTCACACATACTAGTACATGGACATCACCTGTTAGGCACAAATACTAGTACATGGACATCACCTGTTAAACACACATACTAGTACATGGACATCACCTGTTAGGCACAAATACTAGTACATGGACATCACCTGTTAAACACACATACTAGTACATGGACATCACCTGTTAGTCACACATACTAGTACATGGACATCACCTGTTAAACACACATACTAGTACATGGACATCACCTGTTAAAACACACATACTAGTACATGGACATCACCTGTTAGTCACACATACTAGTACATGGACATCACCTGTTAGTCACACATACTAGTACATGGACATCACCTGTTAGTCACACATACTAGTACATGGACATCACCTGTTAGTCACACATACTAGTACATGGACATCACCTGTTAGTCACACATACTAGTACATGGACATCACCTGTTAAAACACACATACTAGTACATGGACATCACCTGTTAAACACACATACTAGTACATGGACATCACCTGTTAAACACACATACTAGTACATGGACATCACCTGTTAGTCACACATACTAGTACATGGACATCACCTGTTAGTCACACATACTAGTACATGGACATCACCTGTTAGTCACACATACTAGTACATGGACATCACCTGTTAGTCACACATACTAGTACATGGACATCACCTGTTAGTCACACATACTAGTACATGGACATCACCTGTTAGTCACACATACTAGTACATGGACATCACCTGTTAAAACACACATACTAGTACATGGACATCACCTGTTAAACACACATACTAGTACATGGACATCACCTGTTAAACACACATACTAGTACATGGACATCACCTGTTAAACACACATACTAGTACATGGACATCACCTGTTAAACACACATACTAGTACATGGACATCACCTGTTAAACACACATACTAGTACATGGACATCACCTGTTAAACACACATACTAGTACATGGACATCACCTGTTAAACACACATACTAGTACATGGACATCACCTGTTAAAACACACATACTAGTACATGGACATAACCTGTTAAACACACATACTAGTACATGGACATCACCTGTTAGTCACACATACTAGTACATGGACATCACCTGTTAAAACACACATACTAGTACATGGACATCACCTGTTAAACACACATACTAGTACATGGACATCACCTGTTAAACACACATACTAGTACATGGACATCACCTGTTAAACACACATACTACTAGTACATGGACATCACCTGTTAAACACACATACTAGTACATGGACATCACCCGTTAAACACACATACTAGTACATGAACATCACCTCTTAAAACACACATACTAGTACATGGACATCACCTGTTAAAACACACATACTAGTACATGGACATCACCTGTTAAACACACATACTAGTACATGGACATCACCTGTTAAACACACATACTAGTACATGGACATCACCTGTTAAACACACATACTAGTACATGGACATCACCTGTTAAACACACATACTAGTACATGGACATCACCTGTTAAACACACATACTAGTACATGGACATCACCTGTTAAACACACATACTAGTACATGGACATCACCTGTTAAACACACATACTAGTACATGGACATCACCTGTTAAACACACATACTAGTACATGGACATCACCTGTTAGGCACACATACTAGTACATGGACATCACCTGTTAAACACACATACTAGTACATGGACATCACCTGTTAAACACACATACTAGTACATGGACATCACCTGTTAAAACACACATACTAGTACATGGACATCACCTGTTAAACACACATATTAGTAGTACATGGACATCACCTGTTAAACACACATACTAGTACATGGACATCACCTGTTAAACACACATACTAGTACATGGACATCACCTGTTAATCACACATACTAGTACATGGACATCACCTGTTAAAACACACATACTAGTACATGGACATCACCTGTTAAACACACATACTAGTACATGGACATCACCTGTTAAACACACATACAGGTAAAAGCCAGTAAATTAGAATATTTTGAAAAACTTGATTTATTTCAGTAATTGCATTCAAAAGGTGTAACTTGTACATTATATTTATTCATTGCACACAGACTGATGCATTCAAATGTTTATTTCATTTAATTTTGATGATTTGAAGTGGCAACAAATGAAAATCCAAAATTCCGTGTGTCACAAAATTAGAATATTACTTAAGGCTAATACAAAAAAGGGATTTTTAGAAATGTTGGCCAACTGAAAAGTATGAAAATGAAAAATATGAGCATGTACAATACTCAATACTTGGTTGGAGCTCCTTTTGCCTCAATTACTGCGTAAATGCGGCGTGGCATGGAGTCGATGAGTTTCTGGCACTGCTCAGGTGTTATGAGAGCCCAGGTTGCTCTGATAGTGGCCTTCAACTCTTCTGCGTTTTTGGGTATGGCATTCTGCATCTTCCTTTTCACAATACCCCACAGATTTTCTATGGGGCTAAGGTCAGGGGAGTTGGCGGGCCAATTTAGAACAGAAATACCATGGTCCGTAAACCAGGCACGGGTAGATTTTGCGCTGTGTGCAGGCGCCAAGTCCTGTTGGAACTTGAAATCTCCATCTCCATAGAGCAGGTCAGCAGCAGGAAGCATGAAGTGCTCTAAAACTTGCTGGTAGACGGCTGCGTTGACCCTGGATCTCAGGAAACAGAGTGGACCGACACCAGCAGATGACATGGCACCCCAAACCATCACTGATGGTGGAAACTTTACACTAGACTTCAGGCAACGTGGATCCTGTGCCTCTCCTGTCTTCCTCCAGACTCTGGGACCTCGATTTCCAAAGGAAATGCAAAATTTGCATGGTTGGGTGATGGTTTGGGGTGCCATGTCATCTGCTGGTGTCGGTCCACTCTGTTGTGGCACACGGAATTTTGGATTTTCATTTGTTGCCACTTCAAATCATCAAAATTAAATGAAATAAACATTTGAATGCATCAGTCTGTGTGCAATGAATAAATATAATGTACAAGTTAGACCTTTTGAATGCAATTACTGAAATAAATCAAGTTTTTCAAAATATTCTAATTTACTGGCTTTTACCTGTACTAGTACATGGACATCACCTCTTAAAACACACATACTAGTACATGGACATCACCTGTTAAACACACATACTAGTACATGGACA
This sequence comes from Nerophis lumbriciformis, assembly GCF_033978685.3. Lineage (NCBI taxonomy): Eukaryota > Metazoa > Chordata > Actinopteri > Syngnathiformes > Syngnathidae > Nerophis > Nerophis lumbriciformis. The sequence goes on from NC_084557.2 coordinate 52,348,636, forward strand.
TCACCTGTTAAACACACATACTAGTACATGGACATCACCTGTTAAACACACATACTAGTACATGGACATCACCTGTTAAACACACATACTAGTACATGTACATCACCTGTTAAACACACATACTAGTACATGGACATCACCTGTTAAACACACATACTAGTACATGGACATCACCTGTTAAACACACATACTAGTACATGGACATCACCTGTTAAACACACATACTAGTACATGGACATCACCTGTTAAACACACATACTAGTACATGGACATCACCTGTTAAGCACACATACTAGTACATGGACATCACCTGTTAGGCACACATACTAGTACATGGACATCACCTGTTAGGCACACATACTAGTACATGGACATCACCTGTTAAGCACACATACTAGTACATGGCCATCACCTGTTAAACACACATACTAGTACATGGACATCACCTGTTAGGCACACATACTAGTACAAGTACATCACCTGGTATAATGACAAGTACATGGCCCACAGGCAGAAAAACACCACGCTGTCTCGTAGCGCCCCCACCAGCATGGCGGCCAAGCTAAGCCCAGCCCCAATGAGGCACAGCAGCTCCATGCCGGTGTGCGTGTCCAGGCCGAGGCCAGGTCCGAACCAGAGCACGGTGGGAGAGGTCAGCAGCTGCTCCCAAAGAGACTTGCCGCTGTAGCGCAGCTGCCGACGAGCAGGCAGCAGACCATCGTTGCCATACAGACCTAGAAACAGATACATTTAATATGCATTATTGTTGGTGATAAACCTATTATCTCAGGATTCTAAGAACTGTCATATAGAGTAAAAAAAACTCATTTTTGTGTTTGCAAACCTTACAAAAGCACATGTCTCTAGTAAAACTCAAAGATAACTGAATCTTATTAGACATATTGCATGTTTGGTTTAGGAGTTATGCTTGAAAAATATAATGAGCATTATGAAAAACCATGAACCTGTCTTATGATATTAAAAGAACCAAACAATACATAAAAGTGTTATAGAAATCTGCGGTCCTCTCCAATGTTTCTCATTGTCATCCCACTGGGTTGAGTTTTTCCTTGCCCTGATGTGGGATCTGAGCCAAGGATGTTGTTGTGGCTTCTGCAGCCCTTTGAGACACTTGTCATTTAGGGCTATATAAATAAACATTGATTGATTGATTGTTGCCTTAGCCAAGTGGTTCTCAAACTTTTTCCACTAAGTACCGCATCAGAAAACACTTGGCTCTCCAAGTACTACCACTATAATGACCACCATTAAAATACAGTAGCATAGCATGCATAAGCATACTTGCCAACCCTCCCGGATTTTCCGGGAGACTCCCGAAATTCAGCGCCTCTCCCGAAAACCTCCCGGGACAAATTTTCTCCCGAAAAACTCCCGAAATTCAGGCGGACCTGAGTGACGTGTTGACAACACACAACAACAGTGTCTACCGTAAAGCAGTTGGTCTGCCGTAAACAGCAATGTTGTGACACTTTTAAACAGGACAATACTGCCATCTACTGTACATGCATATGTGACCCACCCATAATGTGTCACATTTTTGTGTTGATTTATTTATTTTATTTTGTGGTTTGAATTCGTTTTTGGAGCTGTCATTACACATTTATCAGTATTCACATTGGTCAGTAGGGGGGCAGTAGGGCGTTTCTTCCCAATTGAATGCTATCGCCTGCAGACCGGAAGTGTCTTGTCATTCTGATGAGCGCGACCAGTCTGTGAACAATTGAAACGTCCTGCGTGCTTTTTCCTCCTGTATAACAGGTTAGTTTTGGTGAATCAACTCACTGAATAATATCCATGTGATCTTAATAAGTTTAAGTACACATTCTGATGGTGGAGCCTAACTCTAAAGTGTTTGTGAGTTGTAGTTTGTAAATGAACACTGAAATTCAAGTATTTATTTTATTATATATATATACATAGCTCGAATTCACTGAAAGTCAAGTATTTCTTATATACCGTATTTTCCGCACCATAAGCCGCCCTGGGTTATAAGCCGCGCCTTCAATGAACGGCATATTTCAAAACTTTGTCCACCTATAAGCCGCCCCGTGTTATAAGCCGCATCTAACTGCGCTAAAGGGAATGTCAAAAAAACAGTCAGATAGGTCAGTCAAACTTTAATAATATATTAAAAACCAGCGTGATGTGGGCGCGCATGGAGTCGTATATCAACATGGACGGAGCTGCGTGAAAAAAGCCACCCGGCCTCTTCGCGTAAACTTCCCTTAACCACTCGCTCATCTTTTCTTCATCCATCCATCCCTTCGAGTTAGCTTTTATGATGACGCCGGCTGGAAAGGTCTCTTTTGGCAAGGTCTGCCTTTTGAATATCACCATGGGTGGAAGTTTCTGGCCATTAGCATGGTAAGCTAGAACCACAGTGAAGGATGACTTTTCATTCCCTGTGGTGCGAATATTCACCGTACGTGCTCCCGTTGTATCCACAGTGCGGTTCACAGGAATATCAAAAGTCAGTGGAACCTCGTCCATGTTGATAATGTTCTCTGGCCGGATCTTTTTTTCAGCTAACTTGTTTTTACAATATGCACGGAAAGTAGCCAGCTTTTCTTGAAAGTCTTTAGGCAGTTGCTGTGAAATAGTAGTCCGTGTGCGGATGGAGAGATTGCGTCTTTTCATGAACCGGAAACCTGTCGCTTAGTAGGAGCCATTTTGTGGTCTTTACAGATGTAAACACACAAAGGAAATGAAACGTAATATCCGCGCGCTTCTTCTTCTTCTACGGGGGCGGCTGGTTGCTTACAGTAGAAGAAGAAGCGCTTCCTCTTCTATGGGGGCGGGTGCTTACCTTGGCGGTTGCTTGCGTAGAAGAAGAAGCGCTTCCTCTTCTACGGGGAAAAAAGATGGCGGCTGTTTACCGTAGTTGCGAGACCTAAACTTTATGAAAATGAATCTTAATATTAATCCATATATAAAGCGCACCGGGTTATAAGCCGCACTGTCAGCTTTTGAGTAAATTTGTGGTTTTTAGGTGCGGCTAATAGTGCGGAAAATACGGTATCTATCTATCTTAACCACGCCCCCCGCCCCACCCCCGACTACGCCCCCGCCCCCCACCCCCACCTCCCGAAATCGGAGGTCTCAAGGTTGGCAAGTATGTGCATAAGTGTTCATTAAAATCAAGGCAGGGGTTTTCCCGAGGTAAATTTCCGGAAATTTACCGGAAACTTTCTTCCCCTTTGCAACCCTACTGTTGACTAAGTATGCACTTCATACGCTTTTATGAGAGTGTATAAAAAAACAACATAACCACTAAAATCGGTTATGATCGTACAGAGTGCAAGCTTAAGTACATTTTAATTATAAAGCACTTTTCACAGATACAATCAAAGCACTGTACAAAACATAGGGGAAGTAAAACAACAATACAATTAAAACAGGGGCAACATCATAAAAAGGATATAAAGTGGATTAACAATTATAGTTAAAAGGTGCATTAACTAAAAGCTCTACGAAAAAGATACGTTTTTAAATATTTCTTAAAAGTTTCAAAGACAGTCAAGATCAGGGAGGGACTGGTGCAAGTTGTTCCAGAGTCTGTTGAGCTATAGCCTGGAATGCCAGGTCTCCACGGGTTTTAAAACAAGTTTTTGGGATCTTTAGAAGACCCTGGCCTGAAGACCGGAGGCTGCGCCCTGAGGAGTAGGGGCATAACAAGTCAGTGATGTAATGAGGGGCCCCACCATGCAATGCACGGAATGTCAGGAGTAAAATCTTAAACTCAATGCGGAATTTAACTGGAAGCCAGTGAAGACTGGATAGAACGGGGGTGATGTGGACTGTTCTGGGCGCACCGCTCAAAAGTCTGGCAGCCGCATTTTGTACCGTCTGAAGTCTCTTTAGTGTTGACTTGTTACAGAGAGTGAAAAGAGAATTGCAATAGTTAACGCGAGACGAAATGAACGCGTGAATGATCATTTCCAGATCCAATTTTGCCAACAAATTTCTCACTTTAGAAATATTTCTGAGATGATAAAAACAGTTTTTGGTCAGTTGACAACAGTGACCCTCCAAAGACATTAACCCATCCAACACTATCAATCAATCAATGTTTACTTACAGTATATAGCACTAAATCACCAGTGTCTCAAAGGGCTGCACAAGCCACGACGACATCCTCGGCTCAGATCCCACATCGGGACAAGAAAACACTACAATAATATTCATAATTATTTTTAATCAATATTGAAATCATGAATACTAATCACGATTATTTAATTATTTATAAGTTAAAATAGTGTCAGGGTGTGTTGAACACGACGCCACCACGACTGCATTATGCTGTTAGTATATATTAAACTGTATCATGCTGATAGTATATATGTGACTGTATCATGCTGATAGTATATATGTGACTGTATTATGCTGATAGTATATATTTGACTGTATTATGCTGATAGTATATATTTGACTGCATTATGCTGATAGTATATATTTGACTGTATTGTGCTGATAGTATATATTTGTACCATGAATTGATTAACATGGACCCCGACTTAAACAAGTTGAAAAACTTATTCGGCTGTTACCATTTAGTGGTCAATTGTACGGAATAAGTACTGTACTGTGCAATCTACTAATAAAAGTCTCAATCAATCAATCAATCATAAAACCATCATCCATCCATTTTCTACAGCTTGTCCCTTTCGGGGAGGGTGGGGGCTGCTGGAGCCCATACATGCCAACCTTGAGACCTCCGATTTCGGGAGGTGTGGGGGTGGGGGCGTGGTCAGGGGTGGAACAGGGGTGTGGTTGAGGGCGGGAGCGTGGTTAAGAGGGGAGGAGTATATTGACAGCTAGAATTCACCAAGTCAAGTATTTCATACATATATATATATATATATATATATATATATATACATCCTGAAAATATGCAAACAAAACTGTGTTTAGATAATTGATACTTCAAACTTGCATTAATAAATATTAAGGAATATAACATAACTTGGCTTCTGAGAGCTTCAAAATGTAATGAATAAAATGCTAAAGTTGTTGATAAACAAGCAATTATTTTAATAATTAAATATGGTCATTTTAAATGAATTATTATGATAAATTAAAATGAATTATTTCAAATATGTTTATTTTAATGTATAATTCTATGGCTGGATGTAATAAGGAGTCAGAAAAAATACAAATAAAAATACAATTAATTTTGATGTTTTTATCAAAATATAGTAAAAATGTATATATATATATATTTTTTTTTTTTTTTTTTTTTTAATTAATAAATGTATTTATTTTTAGGTAAGATAAACATAATACAATTTATCTCCAGTCTGGATGATTTAGTTCTTGTCACCCTGTTGTCCTCCCGTCATAAAGAAAAGGCTGTCCTCACTCAGGTCTGCATGGAGCTGGAGGGGGGCGTGGCCTCCAGCTCCGGCTGAAAATCGGGAGATTTTCGGGAGAGGCGTTGAATTTCGGGAGTCTCCCGGAAAATTCGGGAGGGTTGACAAGTATGCTGGAGCCTATCTCAGCTGGCGGGGTAACGACACCATCATGTCATTTGTAATTAAATAGTCTAATAAAAGGCGTGTCCGCTTTTTCTCATTGCATGGCGTTTGTAACTCCATGTTTGTGTTACGACGCCAACAAAAACAGTCACGTTTCAAAAACGTTTTCAAAAATTGGACATTTAAAAAACCCACATATTTCTCCCAGCGCCAGGCATTGTGGGTAATGTAGTTTTCAAAAAACGGCTCCAGCTTTTTATGCTGCGTTCCAACGCTTATTAGCTTCCTGTCAACGTGTGTTATTGTGTCGCAGCAAATGATTTATTTCAACTGTCGCTGAATACTTCCTGTCAAATATCTAAACAACCTTCCAGAACATTCCAAGCCCCCTACGACGCCATGCTAAGGCAACATAGCAAGCAAGCAGCAGGCTGGAGTAACATACACAAAACATCTCTCTCACCTGGTATCTGCACGTAGAGGGAAACAAAGGCTATCAAATAGATGGCCGCCATGCACCAGAGGAACATACGTCGTGGCAGAGTGATTTCCCCCATGTTTGGAGCGAGGTGATTATGGGCGGGACGACCGCTACTTTGTCGCCGCGGGATGTTTGAAGAGCTGAGGCAGCACCCGAAGACGCTGGGGAGGGACAACCGGAAGTCAGTCAGTCAGGACTCCTCCCACTCCGGGCTGATATGCACTCTTCTTCGCTTTCCTGCTGAGGAGGGAGCCCGGAAGTCAGTCAGTCAGTTAGGACTCCTCCCACTCAGGGCTGATATGCACTCTTCTTCGCTTTCCTATCTCTGTCTCATCAGCGTCATCTTCTGCACCGGAGTGTTCGTTTGTTAGAGTTCTGCCTTTTTTTGTATTTTTATTATTATTATTATTAGAGATGTCCGATAATATCGGCTTGCCGATATTATCGGCCGATAAATGCTTTAAAAAATGTAAAATCGAAAATTATCGGTATCGGGTTTTTTTATTTTGTTTTTATTAAATCAACATAAAAAACACAAGATACTTACAATTAGTGCACCAACCCAAAAAACCTCCCTCTCCCATTTACACTCATTCACACAAAATGGTTGTTTCTTTCTGTTGTTAATATTGTGGTTCCTACATTATATATATATATATATACAGGTAAAAGCCAGTAAATTAGAATATTTTGAAAAACTTGATTTATTTCAGTAATTGCATTCAAAAGGTGTAACTCGTACATTATATTTATTCATTGCACACAGACTGATGCATTCAAATGTTTATTTCATTTAATTTTGATGATTTGAAGTGGCAACAAATGAAAATCCAAAATTCCGTGTGTCACAAAATTAGAATATTACTTAAGGCTAATACAAAACCACCCCAAACCATCACTGATGGTGGAAACTTTACACTAGACTTCAGGCAACGTGGATCCTGTGCCTCTCCTGTCTTCCTCCAGACTCCGGGACCTCGATTTCCAAAGGAAATGCAAAATTTGCATGGTTGGGTGATGGTTTGGGGTGCCATGTCATCTGCTGGTGTCGGTCCACTCTGTTTCCTGAGATCCAGGGTCAACGCAGCCGTCTACCAGCAAGTTTTAGAGCACTTCATGCTTCCTGCTGCTGACCTGCTCTATGGAGATGGAGATTTCAAGTTCCAACAGGACTTGGCGCCTGCACACAGCGCAAAATCTACCCGTGCCTGGTTTACGGACCATGGTATTTCTGTTCTAAATTGGCCCGCCAACTCCCCTGACCTTAGCCCCATAGAAAATCTGTGGGGTATTGTGAAAAGGAAGATGCAGAATGCCAGACCCAAAAACGCAGAAGAGTTGAAGGCCACTATCAGAGCAACCTGGGCTCTCATAACACCTGAGCAGTGCCAGAAACTCATCGACTCCATGCCACGCCGCATTAACGCAGTAATTGAGGCAAAAGGAGCTCCAACCAAGTATTGAGTATTGTACATGCTCATATTTTTCATTTTCATACTTTTCAGTTGGCCAACATTTCTAAAAATCCCTTTTTTGTATTAGCCTTAAGTAATATTCTAATTTTGTGACACACGGAATTTTGGATTTTCATTTGTTGCCACTTCAAATCATCAAAATTAAATGAAATAAACATTTGAATGCATCAGTCTGTGTGCAATGAATAAATATAATGTACAAGTTACACCTTTTGAATGCAATTACTGAAATAAATCAAGTTTTTCAAAATATTCTAATTTACTGGCTTTTACCTGTATATCAATACAGTCTGCAAGGGATACAGTCCGTAAGCACACATGATTGTGCGTGCTGCTGCTCCACTAATAGTACTAACCTTTAACACTTCATTTTGCTCATTTTCATTAATTACCAGTTTCTATGTAACTGTTTTTATATTGTTTTACTTTCTTTTTTATTCAAGAAAATGTTTTTAATTTATCTTATTTTATTAATTTTTAAAAAAAGGACCTTGTCTTCACCATACCTGGTTGTCCAAATTAAGTATAATAATGTGTTAATTCCTCGACTGTATATATCGGTATCGGTTGATATCGGTATCGGTAATTAAGAGTTGGACAATATCGGAATATCGGCAAAAAGCCATTATCGGACATCCCTAATTATCATTTCTTTTTTTCTTTTTTATTTTAGAAACCTTTATTTATAAATTGCAACATTTACAAAAAATTGAGAAATACTAATAATCAAAATAAGTACAAAAACAGTACAAAACAGCCCCAGGAATGACCATGAATTGATTAATGTGGACCCCGACTTAAACAAGGGTAAAAACTTATTGGGGTGTTACCATTTAGTGGTCAATTGTACGGAATATGTACTTCACTGTGCAACCTACTAATAAAAGTCTCAATCAATCAATCAAAAAGGGGGTTGTAAACTCAAAATAACTAAAATAGAATTTAAAAAAAATTGTATATATATATATATATATATATATGTCTTAATAAGGTTATCCAAAAAATAGTGCTCGATACCGTAGTAGAGCGCAATATATTTATGTGTGGGAAAAAAAATCACAAGACTACTTCATCTCTACAGGCCTGTTTCATGAGGGGGTTCCCTCAATCATCAGAAATCTCCTGATGATTGAGGGAACCCCCTCATGAAACAGGCCTGTAGAGATGAAGTAGTCTTGTGATTTTTTTTCCCACACATACATATATATATATATATATATATATACTGTAAGTTTAAGGAAACGGCAGGCTGTCTTCTAATGGATTTATTACAATCCATGCAAGCTAGGTAACGTTTGCTGTGGTCTGGAACAACAAGGCACACAAACAAGTATCAGAAATGCAGCCAATATTACATACAGATAATGTGTCATGAAACATGCAAATATAAATTATATACAAAGAGGATAAAAGTGAATGATATTAAATGAGCTCAACTATAACTACAAATGATGCAATATGTCTAAAGAAGCCTAAATAGCATACCCTAAGATGCTGCATTCAAGTTCAGTAGGTTCTTTGTAACGCGGCGATGACCTGCTTATTTAGCAGCATGTTTACGTTCAAAATAGCTGTTTTACTTGCACAATAATAAGGTCGTTACAATTTGGTTTCCATATAAATTCAGCAACATTGATTTTATTGCCTGATTTGAATTTATTGTGCAAGGTAAATACTGTAACAGGAAACACACAACCCATTTGAAATAGCATTTCCTTCCTTCCATCCTGATTCCTCTTTATCACATCAAGTACAATCTACAGTTTTCTCTCAAGCGTTTGTGTTAAAAGCAATGACCAAGTGTCGGAACAAAGAGGCCACGTGGTTTGACTGAGTTTATTGTGCAAGTCTCACCAGTTTATGGCAATACAAATTTGGTCTGCATGCTTCTAGTCTGAGAAAATAAATGCATCTAACATTTGGACACAATAATTGTACAACCTTTTTGTTTTACAGAGAAAATGCATTTATAGTACCACTAATTCCAAAAAACAGCGCATGTATTGCACTTAAATAAACATGATTAGGAAGCACATTTACAGCATAAGATCATTCATCACAAGATGTTATTTTTCCAGCAGTGGACATCCTGTAAGGACATCACAGATCAGTAGCAGACAACATAGCGATGATGCGAGCTAAACAAAAATAAATGTGAAAAGCCTTTGAGTTTAAATATACAAAATGAAATTGTTATAGCGAAACATGCAAAGACTGTAAACTAGGTCTTTATTCATAATATGTATCTGGTATTTATTACTCAAAGTGAGACATTAAATGACGTCATTGCTACTTCACCATGTCGGGTAAAAACGAGAACACATCGTCCTCAGCAAACAGACTGAACACTACAAATGATCAATGATTATATTTTGATTGATTTGACACGAGCTGCTTGAGTAAAAAAAAAAATAATCAGATTGACACTTTTAAAATGAAGATACTTCCTGTGAGCAATACTGGAAGAATATTTCAAACATGACTCTTGTAGCTGGAATCCACTAAAATCTTTGAGTCTGCAGAAGAATATGAATGCATGAGAAGTACAGGTAAAAGCCAGTAAATTAGAATATTTTGAAAAACTTGATTTATTTCAGTAATTGCATTCAAAAGGTGTAACTTGTACATTATATTTATTCATTGCACACAGACTGATGCATTCAAATGTTTATTTCATTTAATTTTGATGATTTGAAGTGGCAACAAATGAAAATCCAAAATTCCGTGTGTCACAAAATTAGAATATTACTTAAGGCTAATACAAAAAAGGGATTTTTAGAAATGTTGGCCAACTGAAAAGTATGAAAATGAAAAATATGAGCATGTACAATACTCAATACTTGGTTGGAGCTCCTTTTGCCTCAATTACTGCGTTAATGCGGCGTGGCATGGAGTCGATGAGTTTCTGGCACTGCTCAGGTGTTATGAGAGCCCAGGTTGCTCTAAAACTTGCTGGTAGACGGCTGCGTTGACCCTGGATCTCAGGAAACAGAGTGGACCGACACCAGCAGATGACATGGCACCCCAAACCATCACTGATGGTGGAAACTTTACACTAGACTTCAGGCAACCTGGATCCTGTGCCTCTCCTGTCTTCCTCCAGACTCTGGGACCTCGATTTCCAAAGGAAATGCAAAATGTGCATGGTTGGGTGATGGTTTGGGGTGCCATGTCATCTGCTGGTGTCGGTCCACTCGGTTTCCTGAGATCCAGGGTCAACGCAGCCGTCTACCAGCAAGTTTTAGAGCACTTCATGCTTCCTGCTGCTGACCTGCTCTATGGAGATGGAGATTTCAAGTTCCAACAGGACTTGGCGCCTGCACACAGCGCAAAATCTACCCGTGCCTGGTTTACGGACCATGGTATTTCTGTTCTAAATTGGCCCGCCAACTCCCCTGACCTTAGCCCCATAGAAAATCTGTGGGGTATTGTGAGAAGGAAGATGCAGAATGCCAGACCCAAAAACGCAGAAGAGTTGAAGGCCACTATCAGAGCAACCTGGGCTCTCATAACACCTGAGCAGTGCCAGAAACTCATCGACTCCATGCCACGCCGCATTAACGCAGTAATTGAGGCAAAAGGAGCTCCAACCAAGTATTGAGTATTGTACATGCTCATATTTTTCATTTTCATACTTTTCAGTTGGCCAACATTTCTAAAAGTCCCTTTTTTGTATTAGCCTTAAGTAATATTCTAATTTTGTGACACACGGAATTTTGGATTTTCATTTGTTGCCACTTCAAATCATCAAAATTAAATGAAATAAACATTTGAATGCATCAGTCTGTGTGCAATGAATAAATATAATGTACAAGTTACACCTTTTGAATGCAATTACTGAAATAAATCAAGTTTTTCAAAATATTCTAATTTACTGGCTTTTACCTGTATTTTGTGTTTTATATTTGGGTTTAGTTCCTTCCAGGAGTTGTGGATGGTCAAAGTGAGTGGAAGGGATACTCGTTAGGACGGCAAAAGTCAGGCGCTCCTTTGGCCATTTCTTTTTTGTTTTTCAAGCACTCAGACTGGAAATACTAAGATGACATGAAGCAGTCAGTTTTTATTTACACTCCTCACTCCCATTAGTGCATCTTTTTGTGCGCATGTTCAAACATCTTGCTTACTTGTGCCTCAACTTTGGGACATTTGACAAAGTTAAGGCAGACATAAATTGCTGGCATTTGGACGGCTAGACTGAGTTGCATGAGAGAAGGAAGGAGGAAGAGGTCATGCAACTCCTTCAAGGCCGGCACTGCACGTCTGTCCCGTGTTGCTGGTGGAGGACGTGGGCTCCTGGTCGCTTTCCCTCACGCAAATGACTGCATCGCCACTCACGTTGATGAGACACTGGGCCTACGTGAGGAACACCAGCACCGTTACACCACTGAAACATTGCAATGTCTTCATAACTTGAAGGGAAATCATTCAATTACTCTCAGTGCAGATAAATGACATTTATTTATATCTATTATGAAAAATTCTCATTTATTTCTTATTGACTATTGCTGAAATGAAACGAAATCATAGACATCTTATAAGTCCATCCATCCATCCATCTTCTTCCGCTTATCCGAGGTCGGCTCGCGGGGGCAGCAGCCTAAGCAGGGAAGTCCAGACTTCCCTCTCCCCAGCCACTTCGTCCAGCTCCTCCCGGGGGATCCCGAGGCGTTCCCAGGCCAGCCAGGAGACATAGTCTTCCCAACGTGTCCTGGGTCTTCCCCGTGGCCTCCTACCGGTCGGACGTGCCCTAAACACCTCCCTAGGGAGGCGCTCGGGTGGCATCCTGACCAGATGCCCGAACCACCTCATCTGGCTCCTCTCCATGTGGAGGAGCAGCGGCTTTACTTTGAGCTCCCCCCGGATGACAGAGCTTCTCACCCTATCTCTAAGGGAGAGCCCCGCCACCCGGCGGAGGAAACTCATTTCGGCCGCTTGTACCCGTGATCTTGTCCTTTCGGTCATAACCCAAAGCTCATGACCATAGGTGAGGATGGGAACGTAGATCGACCGGTAAATTGAGAGCTTTGCCTTCCGGCTCAGCTCCTTCTTCACCACAACGGATCGATACAGCGTCCGCAATACTGAAGACGCCGCACCGATCCGCCTGTCGATCTCACGATCCACTCTTCCCTCACTCGTGAACAAGACTCCGAGGTACTTGAACTCCTCCACTTGGGGCAAGATCTCCTCCCCAACCCGAAGATGGCATTCCACCCTTTTCCGGGCGAGAACCATGGACTCGGACTTGGAGGTGCTGATTCTCATCCCAGTCGCTTCACACTCGGCTGCGAACCGATCCAGCGAGTGCTGGAGATCCTGGCCAGATGAAGCCATCAGGACCACATCATCTGCAAAAAGCAGAGACCTAATCCTGCAGCCACCAAACCGGATCCCCTCAACGCCTTGACTGCGCCTAGAAATTCTGTCCATAAAAGTTATGAACAGAATGGGTGACAAAGGGCAGCCTTGGCGGAGTCCAACCCTCACTGGAAACGTGTCCGACTTACTGCCGGCAATGCGGACCAAGCTCTGACACTGATCATACAGGGAGCGGACCGCCAAAATCAGACAGTCCGATACCCCATACTCTCTGAGCACTCCCCACAGGACTTCCCGAGGGACACGGTCGAATGCCTTCTCCAAGTCCACAAAACACATGTAAACTGGTTGGGCAAACTCCCATGCACCCTCAAGGACCCTGCCGAGAGTATAGAGCTGGTCCACAGTTCCACGACCAGGACGAAAACCACACTGTTCCTCCTGAATCCGAGGTTCGACTATCCGGCGTAGCCTCCTCTCCAGTACACCTGAATAGACCTTACCGAGAAGGCTGAGGAGTGTGATCCCACGATAGTTAGAACACACCCTCCGGTTCCCCTTCTTAAAGAGAGGAACCACCACCCCGGTCTGCCAATCCAGAGGTACCGCCCCCGATGTCCACGCGATGCTGCAGAGTCTTGTCAACCAAGACAGCCCCACAGCATCCAGAGCCTTAAGGAACTCTGGGCGGTTCTCATCCACCCCCGGGGCCTTGCCACCGAGGAGCTTTTTAACTACCTCGGCAACCTCAGCCCCAGAAATAGGAGAGCCCACCACAGATTCCCCAGGCCCTGCTTCCTCATAGGAAGACGTGTTGGTGGGATTGAGGAGGTCTTCGAAGTATTCTCTCCACCGATCCACAACATCCGCAGTCGAGGTCAGCAGAGCACCATCCCCACCATACACGGTGTTGATAGTGCACTGCTTTCCCTTCCTGAGGCGGCGGATGGTGGTCCAGAATCGCTTCGAAGCCGTCCGGAAGTCGTTTTCCATGGCTTCCCCGAACTCCTCCCATGTCCGAGTTTTTGCCTCCGCAACCGCTGAAGCCGCACACCGCTTGGCCTGTCGGTACCTGTCCGCTGCCTCAGGAGTCCTATGAGCCAAAAGAACCCGATAGGACTCCTTCTTCAGCTTGACGGCATCCCTCACCGCCGGTGTCCACCAACTCTCTCTGTCAGAGAGAGTTTCCCACCTCCGGAAGAACTTTGAATCTTATAAGTATATAACGGTTTATTTGAAATAGGGACAGATACAGCAACATAGATATCTGAAACAGTTATCCAATGTATAGTATTTGTAGCCAAAGCTCATTAACAACACTTGTTTCCAACAACAACCAGAGGTGGGACCAAGTCTTTGTTTTGCAAGTCTCAAGTAAGTCTCAAGTCTTTGTTTTCAAGTCACAAGTCTTTGCCCTCAAGTCCCGAGTCAAGACAGGCAAGTCCCAAGTCATGTCCAAAGTCAAGACTGGAAAGTCTCAAGTCAAGTCCCAGGTCCTGCATTTTGAGTTTCGAGTCCTTTTAACCACAGACTAATATATTTACACAGATTGTGTATGCTTTTAAAACGCTGTATTTATTAATTAAAACAAGTGCATTTGAAATTGCAGGGAAAAAAATAGTGCTGACATTGCACTTCATAATAGCACTATTAAGCAGTCATTTTAAACATTTAACTCATTCCTTTACAGAACAAACACATTTGAAAAAACAAGTGCAACTGTACTTATTTGCACAGAAGTGTTAACATTGTATTTCCATGGCATCTTGCATTGCAACTAGTTCCACAGCAGTTTCTATCCTGTTCTTACCTTATCTCATTGATCTCATCTCATACTGTATGTGTGTTTATGTGTGCGTACACATGAAAAACATAAATACGTGAACATAACAATGAACAGAGTTGTACTTTTTAGATGTCAGGACCCTATGCAATATGTACACATTAGAGATGCGCGGATAGGCAATTATTTCATCCGCAACCTCATCAAAAAGTCGTCAACCATCCGCCATCCACCCGATCTAACATTTAATCAGAACCGCACCCGCCCGTTGTTATATATCTAATATAGACGATGCAAGGCATTAGTGAGGTTATAAAGCTTTTGCCTGTTAAAGAAAGGAGACTGATCCAATGCAGCACAGACATTCGCGTGCCACGCTGTCACGGCCCAGACGCACACCAGTGCGCAATCATATGGGAGCCGCGCTGAGCGCACCTCCAAGCGCGTCTCGCTGCCGGCGACGGCCGGGTATGGGCCCGACGCTCCAGCGCCATCCATTTTCAGGGCTAGATGATTCGGCAGGTGGGTTGTTACACACTCCTTAGCGGGTTCCGACTTCCATGGCCACCGTCCTGCTGTCTATATCAACCAGGGTGAGCCCCACCCCTTTCGTGAGCGCACTGCGCGCGGAGTGACCCCTGTTACGCGCCCCCGGCAACAGGGGTGGCGGGCAGGTAAGCTGCGCGGGCGGAGCGACCCCTGTTACGAGCCCCCGGCCACGGGGGTGGCGGGCAGGTAAGCTGCTTACCTGCTGCGCGTGACGCCGGCCGCGGCGAAGGCGGACGAGGCGGGGTGTCGGTGCGGTGAGCGCGGTGGTGACCCTGGACGTGCGTCGGGCCCTTCTCGCGGATTGCCTCAGCTACGGCTCCCGGTGGGGCCCTCTCGGGGGAAGGGGCCTCGGTCCCGGACCCCGGCGAGGCGTCCCTTCTCCGCTCCGTAAAAGTGTCCATCTCTTTTTTTTTTCTTCTTCTGTTGTGGCATATGCTGCAGGTGCCTGCTCGTTTTTCGTATGTGGGTAACAACATTTAACTATGTATATATATTTCCCAATTGGTTTAACTGCCACCCGCCTGAATCTATTTCAAATCTAATTTTTTTTTATTTCAACCGCCCGACCCGACCCGCGGATAAAATCTTTTTTTTTTTTTATTTCAACCGCCCGATCCGCGGATAATCCGCGGACTCCGCGGTTGTGTCCGCAAACCGCGCATCTCTAGTACACATATTCTTAACATAGTATACATTTTAACTGACCTTTATTTGACTACGTTTGTCTTTTTGTAGGTGGCTAAAATATGCGGTGCTGCTGACCGCTGTCTAAAGTTACGTTACTGTGTGTGATACATGGACTAACGTAACATTACGTGTAGGTACCTCATGCAACCCTGCTTAAAAAAAATCACTTGACAAAAAGTATGAATAAGGTAGCGAACTGCAGTGGACGCAACAGATTGCTGTGTTTGCAATGACGTTATAACCATAGACTTCTTATAAGTAGACACAGCATTGGCGTGAATAATGCTGTATAAAAGACTATATTATTCACATGTGAATAATGCTGTATAATAGACTGTATTTATATTATTCACATGTGAATAATGCTGTATAATAGACTGTATTTATATTATTCACATGTGAATAATGCTGTATAATAGACTATTTATATTATTCACATGTGAATAATGCTGTATAATACTGTAGTTATATTATTCACATGTGAATAATGCTGTGTAATAACTATATTATTCACATGTGCATAATGCTGTGTAATAGACTATTTATATTATTCACATGTGAATAATGCTGTATAATACTGTATTTATATTATTCATATGTGAATAATGCTGTATAATAGACTGTATTTATATTATTCACATGTGAATAATGCTGTATAATAGACTGTATTTATATTATTCACATGTGAATAATACTGTATAATAGACTATTATTCAAATGTGAATAATGCTGTATAATAGACTATTTATATTATTCACATGTGAATAATGCTGTATAATAGACTATATTATTCACATGTGAATAATGCTGTATAATAGACTATTTATATTATTCACATGTGAATAATGCTGTATAATACTGTAGTTATATTATTCACATGTGAATAATGCTGTGTAATAACTATATTATTCACATGTGCATAATGCTGTGTAATAGACTATTTATATTATTCACATGTGAATAATGCTGTATAATACTGTATTTATATTATTCATATGTGAATAATGCTGTATAATAGACTGTATTTATATTATTCACATGTGAATAATGCTGTATAATAGACTGTATTTATATTATTCACATGTGAATAATGCTGTATAATAGACTATTTATATTATTCACATGTGAATAATGCTGTATAATAGACTATATTATTCACATGTGAATAATGCTGTATAATAGACTATTTATATTATTCACATGTGAATAATGCTGTATAATACTGTAGTTATATTATTCACATGTGAATAATGCTGTGTAATAACTATATTATTCACATGTGCATAATGCTGTGTAATAGACTATTTATATTATTCACATGTGAATAATGCTGTATAATACTGTATTTATATTATTCATATGTGAATAATGCTGTATAATAGACTGTATTTATATTATTCACATGTGAATAATGCTGTATAATAGACTGTATTTATATTATTCACATGTGAATAATGCTGTATAATAGACTATATTATTCAAATGTGAATAATGCTGTATAATAGACTATTTATATTATTCACATGTGAATAATGCTGTATAATAGACTATATTATTCACATGTGAATAATGCTGTATAATAGACTATATTATTCACATGTGAATAATGCTGTATAATACTGTATTTATATTATTCACATGTGAATAATGCTGTATAATAGACTGTATTTATATTATTCACATGTGAATAATGCTGTATAATAGACTGTATTTATATTATTCACATGTTAATAATGCTGTATAATAGACTATATTATATTATTCACATGTGAATAATGCTGTATAATACTGTATTTATATTATTCACATGTGAATAATGCTGTATAATAGACTATTTATATTATTCACATGTGAATAATGCTGTATAATACTGTATTTATATTATTCACATGTGAATAATGCTGTATAATAGACTATTTATATTATTCACATGTGAATAATGCTGTATAAAAGACTGTATTTATATTATTCACATGTGAATAATGCTGTATAATAGACTGTATTTATATTATTCACATGTGAATAATGCTGTATAATAGACTATATTATTCACATGTGAATAATGCTGTATAATAGACTATATTATTCACATGTGAATAATGCTGTATAATAGACTATATTATTCACATGTGAATAATGCTGTATAATAGACTATATTATTCACATGTGAATAACGCTGTATAATACTGTATTTATATTATTCACATGTGAATAATGCTGTATAATAGACTGTATTTATATTATTCACATGTGAATAATGCTGTATAATAGACTATTTATATTATTCACATGTGAATAACGCTGTATAATACTGTATTTATATTATTCACATGTGAATAATGCTGTGTAATAGACTATATTATTCACATGTGAATAATGCTGTATAATACTGTATATTATTCACATGTGAATAATGCTGTGTAATAGACTATATTATTCACATGTGAATAATGCTGTATAATACTGTATTTATATTATTCACATGTGAATAATGCTGTATAATAGACTATTTATATTATTCACATGTGTATAACGCTGTATAATACTGCATTTATATTATTCACATGTGAATAATGCTGTATAAAAGACTGTATTTATATTATTCACATGTGAATAATGCTGTATAATAGACTGTATTTATATTATTCACATGTGAATAATGCTGTATAATAGACTATATTATTCACATGTGAATAATGCTGTATAATAGACTATATTATTCACATGTGAATAATGCTGTATAATAGACTATTATTCACATGTGAATAATGCTGTATAATAGACTATATTATTCACATGTGAATAATGCTGTATAATAGACTGTATTTATATTATTCACATGTGAATAATGCTGTATAATAGACTATTTATATTATTCACATGTGAATAACGCTGTATAATACTGTATTTATATTATTCACATGTGAATAATGCTGTGTAATAGACTATATTATTCACATGTGAGTAATACTGTATATTATTCACATGTGAATAATGCTGTGTAATAGACTATATTATTCACATGTGAATAATGCTGTATAATACTGTATTTATATTATTCATATGTGAATAATGCTGTATAATAGACTGTATTTATATTATTCACATGTGAATGATGCTGTATAATAGACTATGTTATTCAAATGTGAATAATGTTGTATAATAGACTGTATTTATATTATTCACATGTAAAAAACACTTAAGTGTTTATTGTGAGCGAACTGTGGTGCTGAATTTCCCCCAGGGATCAATAAAGTACTTTCTATTCTATTCTACAATGTAAATAGTCATGAAAATAAAGAACACCTGTTAAATGAGAAGGTGTGTCCAAACTTTTGGCCTGTACCGTACATTTACTATAAATCAAAGTGTGTGTTTGTGTGTACCTGGTTCTTGTTTGGATTTTCCATGAGCATACACTCTTTCATGCTGTAGGACACCACCGCATTACCCCCCAGGGCGGCTACGTGGGCTCGAACCATGGCAAACACCTCCGCTATGAAGGAATGCAGGAAGCCGCTGACGCCACCTTCCTGTGAAAGGAAATGATCTCTGAGTGCGACTCCAGCTCAACCTCATTTGTTGCCGCCGTACCTCTCGTAGCGACGTCGTCTCTCGAATGAAGAACATGTTGATGATGCCCAAGTATTTAATAATCCGCAGTCCCGGGAGGAAGGAAAGCGGCGTCATCTTCACCACGGTGACCGAACTTCCCCCAAAGGAGCAGCGGTTGGAGCGCAGCGAGCGGGAGCGACTCTCCGTCAGCGGACTGGAGCGTTCCAATGACGAGACTGAAGGTTGACGCAGAGAGGAGATGACAAACAGGTCATGGAAACACCGGAAGACCTCATGTGTGGTGGAAAACTCAACAAAAAAATGAGAATAAATGAGCACCAACATGATTGGTGTGTTTGCAATCATGTTGGTGTTTACTTGTGGATGTGACAGTCAGCCATCTCTGGTTGAGTGCGAGTACGTGTGGATATTCCACGTGCAGTCATGTGATGGTGTCGTCACCATGCCATGCATTACAGGCAAACAGACAAGACAGTTACACAGTGTCTGCAGACAGACACATGGACCTGGGCACAGCTGTGGACGTTTACATGTCACATCATCTTTGGACCTGTGAAGAAGACTCCAGGGATGGAGACGCACAGAGACTGCCACAGTAATACGAGCTGAGCTGGTAATATCACGCACTTCTTATGGATCTTAAAAGGTTCCCTATTATGCAAAATGGACTTTAATGATGTCACAGAAATAGGTTTCCCTGGAGCCAGTTTATGTAAAAGAAAATCTACCTCAATATACCCTATTTTTCGGATTATAAGTGGCAGTTTTTGCGACTTATACTCAGGAGCGACTTATGTGTGAAATAATGAACACATTAGCGTAAAATATCAAATAATTCACGTAAGAGACTAGACATATAAGATTTCATGGGATTTAGCGATTAGGAGTGACAGATAGTTTGGTAAACGTATAGCATGTTCTATATGTTATAGTTATTTGATTGACTCTTACCATAATATGTTATGTTAACATACCAGTTGGTTATTTATGCCTCATATAACGTACACTTATTCAGCCTGTTGTTCACTATTCTTTATTTATTAGGGCCCGCATGGCCCATTGCATAAGGACTCCCACAGGGAGTCCTTATGCAATGGGACATAAGGACCTATTGAATTTGTAAGGTTTTATTATTAGGGCCCGCATGGCCCATTGCATAAGGACTCCCTGTGGGAGTCCTTATGCAATGGGACATAAGGACCTATTGAATTTGTAAGGTTTTATTATTAGGGCCCGCATGGCCCATTGCATAAGGACTCCCACAGGGAGTCCTTATGCAATGGGACATAAGGACCTATTGAATTTGTAAGGTTTTATTATTAGGGCCCGCATGGCCCATTGCATAAGGACTCCCACAGGGAGTCCTTATGCAATGGGACATAAGGACCTATTGAATTTGTAAGGTTTTATTATTAGGGCCCGCATGGCCCATTGCATAAGGACTCCCACAGGGAGTCCTTATGCAATGGGACATAAGGACCTATTGAATTTGTAAGGTTTTAGTATTAGGGCCCGCATGGCCCATTGCATAAGGACTCCCACAGGGAGTCCTTATGCAATGGGACATAAGGACCTATTGAATTTGTAAGGTTTTATTATTAGGGCCCGCATGGCCCATTGCATAAGGAC
Organism: Nerophis lumbriciformis; assembly: GCF_033978685.3. Classification (NCBI taxonomy): domain Eukaryota; kingdom Metazoa; phylum Chordata; class Actinopteri; order Syngnathiformes; family Syngnathidae; genus Nerophis; species Nerophis lumbriciformis. The sequence goes on from NC_084557.2 coordinate 52,369,630, forward strand.
TCCCACAGGGAGTCCTTATGCAATGGGACATAAGCACCTATTGAATTTGTAAGGTTTTATTATTAGGGCCCGCATGGCCCATTGCATAAGGACTCCCACAGGGAGTCCTTATGCAATGGGACATAAGGACCCATTGAATTTGTAAGGTTTTATTATTATTCTTTCTTTTTTCTTCCGCCGCCTCTTTGAGCTGTAATGCTTCAAAACTCACCATATTTGACCCACACATCAGGACCTGCGAAAATGGCCTTTTAATAAAAAAACTGAACCCCAAAACTCAAAATTGCGCTCTAGCGCCCCCTAGGAAGAAGAAAAAACTACGCTGCCTGTAACTCCCACTAGGAAGGTCGGAGAGACATGAAACAAAAACCTCTATGTAGGTCTGACTTACACCTACCTTTCATAATTGTACATCCTCGGGCAAAAATCAACAGGAAGTTGGCAATTCCCCCTTCAAGACAAAAAAGTACTAAAAACAGTCACTTTTGCCTCTTTGAGCTGTAATTTGACCCCCTTAACATGCTTCAAAACTCACCGAACTGAACACACACATCAGGACTGGCAAAAATTGCGATCTAATAAAAAAACCTAACCCCAAATTTAAAAATTGCGCTCTAGAGCAATTTTTGAATAAAACGGAGAAAAAACTGCTCCTCGGAAGAAAAAAATGACAAAACTGCCTGTAACTCCCACCGGAAAGGTCGGAGAGACATGAAACAAAAACCTCTCCGTAGGTCTCACTTAGACCTACATTTCATAAATTGACAACCCCCAGCAAAAATCTACAGGAAGGTTGCTATTCCCCCTTCAACACAACATTTTTGTAAAAACCGGTCACCTTTCTTCAAACATTATCTCCTCTGAGGAGAGAGATTGAACCCTTCTGATTGAAAGTTGGCGAAAGAGTTTTGATACCTGCTCCGGTTTTGATTTTATGACCCTTCAAAGAGCCGCTGCGCTGATGCTGCTGTTTTTTCGAGAAGGCTGCTTAAAAGCAGGCAGCACCAACGTGCCCACACAATGCAGACAAGGTAGGTACACTAGACAAAAGTATTGGGACAATTCGGACTAAAAGTAGACAAAAGTATTGGGACACTTATGACTACCACTGGACAAAAGTATTGGGACACATAGCACGAAAACTGGACAAAAGTATTGGGACACATAGCACGAAAACTGGACAAAAGTATTGGGACACTTGGGACTACAACTTGACAAAAGTATTGGGACACTTATTACTATCACTGGACAAAAGTATTGGGACACTTATGATGAAAACTGGACAAAAGTATTGGGACACTTACACTGCACAAAAGTATTGGGACACTTAGGAATACCACTGCACAAAAGTATTGGGACACTTCACACTAAAAGTAGACTAAAGTATTGGGACACTTAGGACTACCACTGGACAAAAGTATTGGGACACTTACACTGGACAAAAGTATTGGGACACTTGGGACTAAAACTTGACAAAAGTATTGGGACACTTACACTGGACAAAAGTATTGGGACACTTGGGACTAAAACTTGACAAAAGTATTGGGACACTTAGGACTAGCACCTGCCAAATACGCGGGCCCGACCAATGCTGCTTGCAGCTTTAATTTTAAATTGCCTTTCAAATGTCTATTCTTGCTGTTGGCTTTTATCAAATACATTTCCCCAAAAAATGCCACTTATACTCCAGTGCGACTTATATATGTTTTTTTCCTTCTTTATTATGCATTTTCGGCCGGTGCGACTTATACTCCGGTGTGACTTATACTCCGAAAAATACGGTACTCAAAAGTTCGCTTAGTTACCAACCTGTCTTTTTGAAATCATGAAGAAAAAAACACTCCTTCCTCATGGACGTGATAGAACCTCTAACCCAGGGGTGCACACACTTTTTCAGTAGGCGAGCTACTTTACAATGTACCAAGTGGAGGGGATCTACCTCATTCATATATATCATTTATTTATGAAAGAGAGGTTTTTGTTAACAAGTTAAAGGTGTTTAATGACAATACAAGAATGTTTAACATTTGTTTCTTTCATGAAGACAAGAATATAAGTTGGTATGATTGTGATGACTTGCATTGATTGGAATGAGACAGTAGTGATAACACCCACATTTTCAAATGGAGGAGAAATAAAGTCCTCCTTTCTGTCCAACACCACATGAAAGTGCTTGCTTTTAAGCATCTTAGTAGTCCAGCTTTCATAATCGTTTTTATACACTTTACAAGAAATAAATTGGCGGCAAACTCCGTAGCTTGCTAGCTTTCTGAGACTCTTATTTGTTAGCGCAGGCAGGATGGAGCAGCGCTTTTATTGTGAAGACAGGAACTGTGCAGTCGGTCTTTAGAGTTTTGACGGCAGGTACGGCATGAGAGTCTGTTGGAATAAAAAGTGTTTCTAGCCTTCCTGTCGGTCATTTTTTCTTAATAATGATCTGGCAGCAGCCAGCGTCATCTCACAAGACCCTCGGGTGCCGTGAATGTCAATCAAGTGACCAAAGTGACGTCACTTATGATCGCTAATTTTTAGGACTATTTTTTGAATGCCTGGCTGGCGATCGACTGACACGCCCTCCGCCATCCACTGACACGCCCTCCGCCATCCACTGACACACCCTCCGCCATCCACTGACACACCCTCCGCCATCCACTGACACGCCCTCCGCCATCCACTGACACACCCTCCGCCATCCACTGACACACCCTCCGCCATCCACTGACACACCCTCCGCCATCCACTGACGCACCCTCCGCCATCCCCTGACGCACCCTCCGCCATCCACTGACGCACCCTCCGCCATCCACAGACGCACCCTCCGCCATCCACTGACGCACCCTCCGCCATCCACTGACGCACCCTCCGCCATCCCCTGACGCACCCTCCGCCATCCCGACACACCCTCCGCCATCCACTGACACACCCTCCGCCATCCACAGACGCACCCTCCGCCATCCACTGACGCACCCTCCGCCATCCCCTGACGCACCCTCCGCCATCCCCTGACGCACCCTCCGCCATCCACTGACGCACCCTCCGCCATCCACAGACACACCCTCCGCCATCCACTGACGCACCCTCCGCCATCCACTGACGCACCCTCCGCCATCCCCTGACGCACCCTCCGCCATCCCGACACACCCTCCGCCATCCACTGACACACCCTCCGCCATCCACAGACGCACCCTCCGCCATCCACTGACGCACCCTCCGCCATCCACTGACGCACCCTCCGCCATCCACTGACGCACCCTCCGCCATCCACTGACGCACCCTCCGCCATCCACTGACGCACCCTCCGCCATCCCCTGACGCACCCTCCGCCATCCCCTGACGCACCCTCCGCCATCCCCTGACGCACCCTCCGCCATCCACTGACGCACCCTCCGCCATCCACTGACAGAACCTCCGCCATCCACTGACAGAACCTCCGCCATCCACTGACAGAACCTCCGCCATCCACTGACACACCCGACGCCATCCACTGACACACCCTCCGCCATCCACTGACACACCCTCCGCCATCCACTGACACACCCTCCGCCATCCACTGAAACACCCTCCGCCATCCACTGACACACCCTCCGCCATCCCCTGACGCACCCTCCGCCATCCCGACACACCCTCCGCCATCCACTGACACACCCTCCGCCATCCACAGACGCACCCTCCGCCATCCACTGACGCACCCTCCGCCATCCACTGACGCACCCTCCGCCATCCCCTGACGCACCCTCCGCCATCCCCTGACGCACCCTCCGCCATCCACTGACACACCCTCCGCCATCCACTGACACACCCTCCGCCATCCACTGACACACCCTCCGCCATCCACAGACGCACCCTCCGCCATCCACTGACGCACCCTCCGCCATCCACTGACGCACCCTCCGCCATCCCCTGACGCACCCTCCGCCATCCCGACACACCCTCCGCCATCCACTGACGCACCCTCCGCCATCCACTGACGCACCCTCCGCCATCCACTGACGCACCCTCCGCCATCCACTGACGCACCCTCCGCCATCCACTGACGCACCCTCCGCCATCCACTGACGCACCCTCCGCCATCCACTGACGCACCCTCCGCCATCCCCTGACGCACCCTCCGCCATCCCCTGACGCACCCTCCGCCATCCCCTGACGCACCCTCCGCCATCCACTGACGCACCCTCCGCCATCCACTGACGCACCCTCCGCCATCCACTGACGCACCCTCCGCCATCCACTGACGCACCCTCCGCCATCCACTGACAGAACCTCCGCCATCCACTGACAGAACCTCCGCCATCCACTGACACACCCGACGCCATCCACTGACACACCCTCCGCCATCCACTGACACACCCTCCGCCATCCACTGACACACCCTCCGCCATCCACTGAAACACCCTCCGCCATCCACTGACACACCCTCCGCCATCCCCTGACACACCCTCCGCCATCCACTGACACACCCTCCGCCATCCACTGACACACCCTCCGCCATCCCCTGACACACCCTCCGCCATCCACTGACACACCCTCCGCCATCCACTGACACACCCTCCGCCATCCACTGACACACCCTCCGCCATCCACTGACACACCCTCCGCCATCCCCTGACACACCCTCCGCCATCCACCGACACACCCTCCGCCATCCACCGACACACCCTCCGCCATCCACCGACACACCCTCCGCCATCCACCGACACACCCTCCGCCATCCACCGACACACCCTCCGCCATCCACCGACACACCCTCCGCCATCCACCGACACACCCTCCGCCATCCACCGACACACCCTCCGCCATCCACCGACACAACCTCCGCCATCCACCGACACACCCTCCGCCATCCACCGACACACCCTCCGCCATCCACCGACACACCCTCCGCCATCCACCGACACACCCTCCGCCATCCACCGACACACCCTCCGCCATCCACCGACACACCCTCCGCCATCCACCGACACTCCCTCCGCCATCCACTGACACACCCTCCGCCATCCACTGACACACCCTCCGCCATCCACAGACACACCCTCCGCCATCCACTGACACACCCTCCGCCATCCCCTGACACACCCTCCGCCATCCACTGACACACCCTCCGCCATCCACTGACACACCCTCCGCCATCCACTGACACACCCTCCGCCATCCACTGACACACCCTCCGCCATCCCCTGACACACCCTCCGCCATCCACTGACACACCCTCCGCCATCGACCGACACACCCTCCGCCATCCACCGACACACCCTCCGCCATCCCCCGACACACCCTCCGCCATCCCCCGACACACACTGCGCCATCCCCCGACACACCCTCAGCCAGCCCCCGACACACCCTCCGCCATCCCCCGACACACCCTCCGCCATCCACCGACACACCCTCCGCCATCCACCGACACACCCTCCGCCATCCACCGACACACCCTCCGCCATCCCCCGACACACCCTCCGCCATCCACCGACACACCCTGCGCCATCCACCGACACACCCTCCGCCATCCCCCGACACACCCTCCGCCATCGACCGACACACCCTCCGCCATCCACCGACACACCCTCCGCCATCCACCGACACACCCTCCGCCATCCACCGACACACCCTGCGCCATCCACCGACACACCCTCCGCCATCCACCGACACACCCTCCGCCATCCACCGACACACCCTCCGCCATCCACCGACACACCCTCCGCCATCGACTGACACACCCTCCGCCATCCACTGACACACCCTCCGCCATCCACTGACAGAACCTCCGCCATCCACTGACACACCCTCCGCCATCCACTGACACACCCTCCGCCATCCACTGACACAACCTCCGCCATCCACTGACACACCCTCCGCCATCCACTGACACACCCTCCGCCATCCACTGACACACCCTCCGCCATCCACTGACACACCCTCCGCCATCCCTTGACACACCCTCCGCCATCGACTGACACACCCTCCGCCATCCACTGACACTCCCTCCGCCATCCACTGACACACCCTCCGCCATCCCGACACACCCTCCGCCATCCACCGACACACCCTCCGCCATCCCCCGACACACACTGCGCCATCCCCCGACACACCCTCAGCCATCCCCCGACACACCCTCCGCCATCCCCCGACACACCCTCCGCCATCCACCGACACACCCTCCGCCATCCACCGACACACCCTCCGCCATCCACCGACACACCCTCCGCCATCCACCGACACACCCTCCGCCATCCACCGACACACCCTCCGCCATCCACCGACACAACCTCCGCCATCCACCGACACACCCTCCGCCATCCACCGACACACCCTCCGCCATCCACCGACACACCCTCCGCCATCCACCGACACACCCTCCGCCATCCACCGACACACCCTCCGCCATCCACCGACACAACCTCCGCCATCCACTGACACACCCTCCGCCATCCCTTGACACACCCTCCGCCATCGACTGACACACCCTCCGCCATCCACTGACACTCCCTCCGCCATCCACTGACACACCCTCCGCCATCCCCTGACACACCCTCCGCCATCCACAGACACACCCTCCGCCATCCCCTGACACACCCTCCGCCATCCACTGACACACCCTCCGCCATCCACTGACACACCCTCCGCCATCCCGACACACCCTCCGCCATCCACCGACACACCCTCCGCCATCCCCCGACACACACTGCGCCATCCCCCGACACACCCTCAGCCATCCCCCGACACACCCTCCGCCATCCCCCGACACACCCTCCGCCATCCCCCGACACTCCCTCCGCCATCCACTGACACACCCTCCGCCATCCCGACACACCCTCCGCCATCCACCGACACACCCTCCGCCATCCCCCGACACACACTGCGCCATCCCCCGACACACCCTCAGCCATCCCCCGACACACCCTCCGCCATCCCCCGACACACCCTCCGCCATCCCCCGACACACCCTCCGCCATCCCCCGACACACCCTCAGCCATCCCCCGACACACCCTCCGCCATCCCCCGACACACCCTCCGCCATCCACCGACACACCCTCCGCCATCCACCGACACACCCTCCGCCATCCACCGACACACCCTCCGCCATCCACCGACACACCCTCCGCCATCCACCGACACAACCTCCGCCATCCACCGACACACCCTCCGCCATCCACCGACACACCCTCCGCCATCCACCGACACACCCTCCGCCATCCACCGACACACCCTCCGCCATCCACCGACACACCCTCCGCCATCCACTGACACAACCTCCGCCATCCACTGACACACCCTCCGCCATCCCTTGACACACCCTCCGCCATCGACTGACACACCCTCCGCCATCCACTGACACTCCCTCCGCCATCCACTGACACACCCTCCGCCATCCCCTGACACACCCTCCGCCATCCACAGACACACCCTCCGCCATCCCCTGACACACCCTCCGCCATCCACTGACACACCCTCCGCCATCCACTGACACACCCTCCGCCATCCCCTGACACACCCTCCGCCATCCACTGACACACCCTCCGCCATCCACTGACACACCCTCCGCCATCGACTGACACACCCTCCGCCATCCACTGACACACCCTCCGCCATCCACTGACACACCCTCCGCCATCCCCTGACACACCCTCCGCCATCCACTGACACACCCTCCGCCATCCACTGACACACCCTCCGCCATCCCCTGACACACCCTCCGCCATCCACTGACACACCCTCCGCCATCCCCTGACACACCCTCCGCCATCCCCTGACACACCCTCCGCCATCCACTGACACACCCTCCGCCATCCACTGACACACCCTCCGCCATCCACTGACACACCCTCCGCCATCCACTAGCTTGTGATCGACGTAATGGGCACCCCTGCTCTAACCCATTCCTTGCTAGACGAGCCTGCCAAAAGTATACAGTATGTCCACTACCTAACGGACCAGCTTTGTAATCAAGACATAAAAAAAAAAAAAACAGGCTTTGCTACACATCCTAAAATGAAGCCTGCAGCTCTGCAGACTGTCAGTTAGTCCGCTACAGACGTGTAAGCTGAGTGAGTGTCTTACTGTCCCACTCTTTTACGTTGGACAAGTGCAGAGTCAAAGTGTAAATGTAAAAATCAAGTGAATTGTATTTATATAGCGCTTTTCTCTCGAGACTCAAAGCGCTTAACATAGTGAAACCCATGTTCTACATCTTCAAGCTGTATTTAAAGCAGTGTAGGTAGAACTGGGTGCAACGACACAACGGCAGTGACTGGGATGGCGGATGCGGGCATCGAACCTGGAACCCTCAAGTTGCTGGCAGGGCCATTCTACAGAGCGAGCCCTAAAAAGTTGATGAAGTGCACAACAGCAATTATTGGACTATGTCAGAGACAAACACAGCTCATCAGCAATAAAGCTGCAGAAACAAAATGTGTTCCCAGTAGGACTTAGTAAGAGCGCTTTCACTTATTTCCAGTATCAAGGCTAGATTTGGGCTAATACACTTTAACTGCGCCTTTGAGACTCAATTAAAATTAAAGCTGCAAGCAGCATTGGTCGGGCCCGGGTATTTGGCAGGTGCTAGTCCTAAGTGTCCCAATACTTTTGTCTACTTTTAGTCTGAAGTGTCCCAAGACTTTTGTCTAGTGTACCTACCTTGTCTGCATTGTGTGGGCACGTTGGTGCTTCCTGCTTTTAAGCAGCCATCTTAAAAAAACAGCAGCGCAGCAGCATCAGCGGGTCTTTGAAGGGTCATAAAATCAAAACCGGAGCAGGTATTAAAACGCTGTTCTGTTATTTTATACACAAGGGTTTAATCTCTCTCCTGAGTTAGTTTGAAGCCGAAACAACAAACGCGCTCAGAGGAGACCGGTTTTTACAAAAAAATTTGTTTTGAAGGGGGAATAGCAAACTTCCTGTTGATTTTTGCTGGGAGTTGTCAATTTATGAAATGTAGGTCTAAGTGAGACCTACATTGAAGTTTTTGTTTCATGTCTCTCCGACCTTCCCAGGGAGAGTTACAGGCAGTTTTGTCAGTTTTTTCATCCGAGGAGCAGTTTTTTGTGCGTTTCATTAAAAAATTGCGCTAGAGCACAATTTTGAGATTTGGGGTTAGGTTTTTTATTAGATCACAATTTTTGCCAGTCCTGATGTGTGTGTTCAGTTCGGTGAGTTTTGAAGCATGTTAAGGGGGTCAAATTACAGCTCAAAGAGGCAAAAGTGACTGTTTTTAGTACTTTTTTGTCTTGAAGGGGGAAGTGCCAACTTCCTGTTGATTTTTGCCCGAGAATATACTATTATGAAATCTAGGTCTAAGTCAGACCTACATAGAGGTTTTTGTTTCATGTCTCTCCGACCTTCCTAGTGGGAGTTACAGGCAGTCTAGTTTGTTTTTTGTTTTTCCGTAGGGGGCGCTAGAGCGCAATTTTGAGTTTTGTGGTTCGGTTTTTTAAAAAAAAAGGCAATTTTTGCAGGTCCTGATGTGTGGGTCAAATATGGTGAGTTTTGAAGCATGGGTCAAATTACAGTTTAAAGTGGCGGCGGAAGAATAAAGAATAATAAAACCTTACAAATTCAATAGGTCCTTATGTCCCATTGCATAAGGACTCCCTTATTTTCAAATCTGCATCTGAAGTTTATAGGATTTAGTTAAAGTTAAAGTACCAATTATTATCACACACACACACTAGGTGTGGTGAAATTTGTCCTCTGCATTTGACCCATCACCCTTGTTCACCCCCTGGGAGGTGAGGGGAGCAGTGAGCAGCAGCGGTGGCTGCGCCCGGGAATCATTTTTGGTGATTTAACCCCCAATTCCAACCCTTGATGCTGAGTGCCGAGCAGGGAGGTAATGGCTCCCATTTTTATGGTCTTTGGTATGACTCGGCCGGGGTTTGAACTCACGACCTACCCATCTCAGGGTGGACACTCTAACCACTAGGCCACTAAGTAGGTTCATTTAAGAAAACAATGTGTGTGGAGTAGAGATGCGCGGATAGGCAATTATTTCATCCGCAACCGCATCAGAAAGTCGTCAACCATCCGCAATCCACCCGATGTAACATTTGATCAGAACCGCACCCGCCCGTTGTTATATATCTAATATAGACGATGCAAAGCATTAGGGAGGTTATAAAGCTTTTGCCTGTTAAAGAAAGGAGACTGATCCAATGCAGCACAGACATTCGCGTGCCACGCTGTCACGACCCAGACGCACACCAGTGCGCAATCATATGGGAGCCGCGCTGAGCGCACCTCCAAGCGCGTCTCGCTGCCGGCGACGGCCGGGTATGGGCCCGACGCTCCAGCGCCATCCATTTTCAGGGCTAGTTGATTCGGCAGGTGGGTTGTTACACACTCCTTAGCGGGTTCCGACTTCCATGGCCACCGTCCTGCTGTCTATATCAACCAGGGTGAGCCCCACCCCTTTCGTGAGCGCACTGCGCGCGGAGTGACCCCTGTTACGCGCCCCCGGCAACAGGGGTGGAGGGCAGGTAAGCTGCGCGGGCGGAGCGCGCGGAGTGACCCCTGTTACGTACGAGCCCCCGGCCACAGGGGTGGCGGGCAGGTAAGCTGCTTACCTGCTGCGCGTGACGCCGGCCGCGGCGAAGGCGGACGAGGCGGGGTGTCGGTGCGGTGGGCGCGGTGGTGACCCTGGACGTGCGTCGGGCCCTTCTCGCGGATCGCCTCAGCTACGGCTCCCGGTGGGGCCCTCTCGGGGGAAAGGGCCTCGGTCCCGGACCCCGGCGAGGCGTCCCTTCTCCGCTCCGTAAAAGTGTCCATCTCTTTTTTTTTTTTTCTTCTGTTGTGGCATATGCTGCAGGTGCCTGCTCGTTTTTCGTATGTGGGTAACAACATTTAACTATGTATATATATTTACCAATTGGTTTAACTGCCACCCGCCTGAATCTATTTAAAATCTAATTTTTTTTTATTTCAACCGCCGGACCCGACCCGACCCGCGGATAAAATCTAATTTTTTTAAATTTCATCCGCCCGATCCGCGGATAATCCGCGGACTCCGCGGTTGTGCCCGCAAACCGCGCATCTCTAGTGTGGAGACAATCTCTCCCTTCAGTTAAAAGGTGCTGTTTGTAGCGGATAGATGTCCCGCCTTCTTCCCGAGTCTGACAGTGTAAGCTCCGCCCCTTTAATACACATGCAACTGAAGGACAGCGTTATGTTACAAAAGCAATGTTTGGAAAAGCGTATGATCTCACTCAGCAGTTCAACAGCAATATACAACCATAGCATCTGTCTTTAAATACATCTTTTACAGTATGTCAGTGTTTTTCAAACTTTTTTGAGCCAAGGCACATTTACAGAGGCACACCACCAGCAGAAAAGGTTAAAAAAATGAAACTCCACCAGGTTGTCGTGCCTTATTTTGAGTTTGTTGTTGTTTCCTGTGTGTAGTGCTTTAGTTCCTGTCTTGCGCTGTTATTTTGGTGACTTTTCCTGTTTTGTTGGTGTTCGTCTGTAGCAGCTTCACGCCTTCCTTTGAGTTCTATTGCCCGCACCTGCTTTGTTTTTGCAATCAAGACTATTGAAGTTGTGCTATCCTTCTTTGTGGGGACACTGTTGATTATCATGTCATGTACAGATGTACTTTGTGGACGCCGTCTGCTGCTCCACGCGCTGCAAGTTTTTGCTGTCGTCCAGCATTCTGTTTTTGTTGACTTTGTAGCCAGTTCAGTTTTACTTTTGTTTTACATAGCCATCCCTATGCTTCAGTGCCTTTTCCTAGCGGGACTTGCCTTTTGTTCATTTTTGGTTTAAGCGTTACATACCTTTTTACCTGCACGCTGTCTCCCGCTGTGCTCTGTATGTTGGGATCACAACAAACCATCTTCGACGCGTTCCGACTCCTACAAAGCAATGAACTACCTGCTGCCACCTACTGATATGGAGTAATACAAGATTACCCTGCCAAGCTCTACACCAGGGGTGCTCACACTTTTTCTGCAGGCGAGCTACTTTTCAATTGGTCAAGTCGTGGGGATCTACCTCATTCATATATATAATTTATATTTACTTATTTATGAAATACATGTTTTTGTTAACAAGTTAAAGGTGTTTAATGATAATGCAAGCATGTTTAACACATATAGTTAATATTGTTAAAAAATTAAAGGTGTTTAATGATAATACAAGTATGTTTAATACATATAGTTAATATTGTTAACAAGTTAAAGGTGTTTAAAGATAATGCAAGCATGTTTAACACATATAGTTAATACTGTTAACAAGTTAAAGGTGTTTAATGATAATACAAGCATGTTTAACACAGTTAATATTGTTAAAAAAATAAAGGTGTTTAATGATAATGCAAGCATGTTTAACACATATAGTTAATAAGTTAAAGGTGTTTAAAGATAATACAAGCATGTTTAACACATATAGATTCCTTTCTTTCATGAAGTTCATAAGTTGGTGTATTACCTGATTGTGATGACTTGCATTGATTGGAATCAGACAGTGGTGCTGATAAGGTCCGCATTTTCGAATGGAGGAGAAAAAAAGTCCTCCTTTCTGTCCAATACCACATGAAAGTGGTTGGTTTTTGGCATCTAATTTGTCCAGCTTCCGTACTCCTTTGTATACACTTTACAAGAAATACATTGTCGGCAAACTCCGTAGCTTGCTAGCTTGTGCACGCCAGCTTTCTGAGACTCTTATTTTGGTAGCGCAACTGTGCAACTGTGCAGTCGGTCTTTGGAGTTTTGACGACAGGTACGGCGCCAGAGTCTGTTGAAATAAAGTGTTTCTCGCCTTCCAGTCGGTAATTTTAATGAGCTGGCAGCGGCCAGCGTCATCTCAGAAGACCCTCGGGTGCCGTGAATGTCAATCAAGTGACGAAAGTGACGTCATAGTGAAGATTTATGATCGCTCATTTTTAGGACTATTTTTTTAATGCCTGGCTGGTGATCGACTGACACACCCTCCGAGATCGACCGGTAGCTCGCGATCGACGTAATGAGCACCCCTGCTCTACACAGCACAGGCACCAGACAACGGCACATTATTATGATTATTGATTTGCAAAAAGTATTTTTTTGGACCAATTAGGTGAAGTTGCATAATATCTCACGGCACACTAGTGGTTGAAAATCACAGTTTTATGTAAATGTACACGCAAAAAAAGCAGTGATTGACAGCCACAAATGCCAGTCTTTTTACTGCGCCAAACTGAAACTTTTACTTTTTTTTTTAAACAAAGTTTAACTTCTAATCATGAGAAATCTGAAAAAGTATTTTTTTTAAATCTGTTGTCTCAAACTGCACCTTTAATTTTACACATTAAAACAATCCTGAAGTCAAACTGCTTATTGGAAGAATCCCTTTGAGGGCTTTAAAATGTTCACACTATAGTAAAGGAACGATGGATTTTATTACTGATACTGCGCCACCCAGCCGCATGCATAAAGCATAAAGGGATCTATGACTGCTTGTGTGTGAGAGGATTGTGTGTGTGTGTTATTGTGTTCTGTATCATGACCAGCAGAGGGTGCTAGAGACTGTGTCCTCCTACTTGTCTTAACTGATCCTCGTCTTATGGTGTGAGCTTTCAGCCTAAGCAGCTCTATCCAGGTGCTGCATCTGTCTGCAAAGGAACCGTAATCAACGGAGGCAGCTGGAGAGAACACAAACACACACACACGCACACACACACGCACCCACACACATACACGCAGCCCACACCCAGACAACAAGGAAAAAAACAACACAAAAACAAACAGAAGAACAGAAAAAGAACAACAGTGGATGAAGTCTGGAGCGGTGTGGGATATCTCTGTCCGAGACACAAGGATGACAATTGGGGAAAAATAGGGAGGCGTACTCTAGTCGCAGAGGTCAGGTAGGGGGGAGGGTACATGTGTAGGAGGGGGGGCTTACCTCTGGATGACACAGCAGTACTCCCTGAGACACCTGTAGGCATACATTAAAGTCTGCTTTTACATTTGGTTTTATAATCAGTAGGGGTGTAACGGTACACAAAAATTTTGGTTCGGTACGTACCTCGGTTTAGAGGTCACGGTTCGGTTCATTTTCGGTACAGTAAGAAAACAACAAAATATACATTTTTGGGTTATTTATTTACCAAATTTGCAAAAATCTTCCACCAAAAATACTTTTCTTAGTGTAATATTTGATGTGAAGTAATGGGAACCTTGGATAGGTCAATAATTCATAATAACATTGATTTTGATTCAATATTATGTTTTTTATATATCTGCTTTTTGCAGATGTGGTCCTGATGGCTTCATCTGGCCAAGATCTTCAGCTCTCACTGGATCGGTTCGCAGCCGAGTGTGAAGCGACTGGGATGAGAATCAGCACCTCCAAGTCCGAGTCCATGGTTCTCGCCCGGAAAAGGGTGGAGTGCCATCTCCGGGTTGGGGAGGAGACCCTGCCCCAAGTGGAGGAGTTCAAGTACCTCGGAGTCTTGTTCACGAGTGGGGGAAGAGTGGATCGTGAGATCGACAGGCGGATCGGTGCGGCATCTTCAGTAATGCGGACGCTGTATCGATCCGTTGTGGTGAAGAAGGAGCTGAGCCGGAAGGCAAAGCTCTCAATTTACCGGTCGATCTACGTTCCCATCCTCACCTATGGTCATGAGCTTTGGGTTATGACCGAAAGGACAAGATCACGGGTACAGGCGGCCCAAATGAGTTTCCTCCGGCGGGTGGCGGGGCTCTCCCTTAGAGATAGGGTGAGAAGCTCTGTCATCCGGGGGGAGCTCAAAGTAAAGCCGCTGCTCCTCCACATCGAGAGGAGCCAGATGAGGTGGTTCGGGCATCTGGTCAGGATGCCACCCGATCGCCTCCCTCGGGAGGTGTTTAGGGCACGTCCGACCGGTAGGAGGCCACGGGGAAGACCCAGGACACGTTGGGAAGACTATGTCTCCCGGCTGGCCTGGGAACGCCTCGGGATCCCCCGGGAGGAGCTGGACGAAGTGGCTGGGGAGAGGGAAGTCTGGGCTTCCCTGCTTAGGCTGCTGCCCCCGCGACCCGACCTCGGATAAGCGGAAGAAGATGGATGGATGGATGGATGGATTATGTTTTGAGCAATGACAGTTTGAAAGAAAAAAAAAAAACAGCTTTGTTTTATTAGTCAACATTGCAACTTTTTCTAAATGACATTTAACCTTTAAGCTTTTTTATTTCACTTTCGTTATGTGTTTGTTTATTTTAATAGTATTTTTAGAATGTGCCGTGGGCCTTTAAAACATTAGCTGCGGGCTGCAAATGGCCTCCGGTGCACACTTTTGACACCATTGCTATGATAATAAAACATTAAATGTGATAAATCTATGGATAAAAAGCAGAGCCTGGGAACGCATGCGCGTTTATCATAACTCTCTCTCTCTCTCTGTCTCTGCCCCTCCCTCACCAATGCAGCTGCGCGCACAATTTGTTTTGTTTTTAACCCCTTCTTAACCCTGAACGTACAGTGGGGCAAAAAAGTATTTAGTCAGCCACCAATTGTGCAAGTTCTCCCACTTAAAATAATGACAGAAGTCTGTAATTTTCATCATAGGTACACTTCAACTGTGAGAGACAGAATGTGAAAAAAAAATCCAGGAATTCACATTGTAGGATTTTTAAAGAATTTATTTGTAAATTATGGTAGAAAATAAGTATTTGGTCAATAACAAAAATTCAACTCAATACTTTGTAATATAACCTTTGTTGGCAATAACAGAGGTCAAACGATTACTATAGGTCTTTACCAGGTTTGCACACACAGTAGCTGGTATTTTGGCCCATTCCTCCATGCAGATCTTCTCGAGAGCAATGATGTTTAGGGGCTGACGCCGAGCAACACGGACTTTCAACTCCCTCCACAGATTTTCTATGGGGTTGAGGTCTGGAGACTGGCTAGGCCACTCCAGGACTTTCAAATGCTTCTTACGGAGTCACTCCTTCGTTGCCCGGGCGGTGTGTTTGGGATCATTGTCATGCTGGAAGACCCAGCCACGTTTCATCTTCAAAGCTCTCACTGATGGAAGGAGGTTTTGGCTCAAAGTCTCACGATACATGGCCCCATTCATTCTTTCCTAAACACGGATCAGTCGGCCTGTCCCCTTAGCAGAAAAACAGCCCCAAAGCATGATGTTTCCACCCCCATGCTTCACAGTCGGTATGGTGTTCTTGGGATGCAACTCAGTATTCTTCTTCCTCCAAACACGACGAGTTGAGTTTATACCAAAAAGGTCTATTTTGGTTTCATCTGACCACATGACATTCTCCCAATCCTCTGCTGTATCATCCATGTGCTCTCTGGCAAACTTCAGACGGGCCTGGACATGCACTGGCTTAAGCAGGGGGACACGTCTGGCACTGCAGGATTTGATTCCCTGTCGGCGTAGTGTGTTACTGATGGTAACCTTTGTTACTTTGATCCCAGCTCCCTGCAGGTCATTCACCAGGTCCCCCCGTGTGGTTCTGGGATTTTTGCTCACCGTTCTCATGATCATTTTGACCCCACGGGATGAGATCTTGCGTGGAGCCCCAGATCGAGGGAGATTATCAGTGGTCTTGTATGTCTTCCATTTTCTGATAATTGCTCCCACAGTTGATTTTTTCACACCAAGCTGCTTGCCTATTGTAGATTCACTCTTCACAGTCTGGTGCAGGTCTACAATTCTTTTCCTGGTGTCCTTCGACAGCTCTTTGGTCTTGGCCATAGTGGAGTTTGGAGTCTGACTGTTTGAGGCTGTGGACAGGTGTCTTTTATACAGATAACCAGTTCAAACAGGTGCCATTAATACAGGTAACGAGTGGAGGACAGAAGAGCTTCTTAAAGAAGAAGTTACAGGTCTGTGAGAGCCAGAGATCTTCCTTGTTTGAAGCGACCAAATACTTATTTTCCACCATAATTTACAAATAAATTCTTAAAAATTCCTACAATGTGAATTCCTGGATTTTTTTTTCACATTCTGTCTCTCACAGTTGAAGTGTACCTATGATGAAAATTACAGACCTCTGTCATCATTTTGTGGGAGAACTTGCACAATCGGTGGCTGACTAAATACTTTTTTGCCCCACTGTACATCGAAAATACACGCAACCCTAACTCAAAATGCCGGACATTTGAGGCATTTAAGAAACTCCGCCCTGACAGCTCCGCAAAAGAGGACATGTCCGGTGAAAAGAGGACGTATGGTCAGTCTATCCTAGCCCGTTAGCTGCTAGTATGCCGTGTGTTGTGCCTCGGTGTGCATTGTTTACACAACGTGCGTTACGCTACTTAATATGTCCGTGTGGAAACTCGTTCGGTACACCTCCGAACCGAACCGGAACCCCCGTACCGAAACGGCTCAATACAAATACACGTACCGTTACACCCCCTAACAATCAGACATTGGTTCTAAAACTAAAACAGCTCTGTGTGTCCGTCAAATAACTAAAGATCCAAACAAACACGATCACACTCTGCCAACTGACATCACTAAGGATTTACCTTCCGATTGCACAATAACCAGCTGATTTTGGCAGAGTTTTGCAGCTGGAGTGAGTAAAGAGACTGTACCTGAGGTGTTAGTGGAGGAGACTGGCAACACCTGTTACTTAAACAGGGGACTTCAATTAACCCTACCTGAGATTTTGGATGGCGCCTGAATGTTAGCGGATGGGGAATCGGCGCAGAGCTCCAGCGGGAACTGCAGCTGCTCCTCAGTCTCACCGGACACTGAAAAACACACCCGTCATTACTCAAACATGTGCTTCAACAAAAAGCTTTTTCTTGTCTTAGCGTGGAGCTGAAATATTAATGGTTTGTACATCCATTTTTCCTCAGCTACTACAAATTTGCTACCACTGAATTAACATGTTTGTAGATGTCAAAGTCTCAAAATTCACCCAAAAATGTTTGACTGTTCTAAATGTAAACACCATGAGTGAGGCATGTACAAAATGACAGCATCTAAAGTCGCACAAAGAAAATCATCTGTAATTTGACACCTCGGCTCAGTGAGTTTGCTTTCCTTTGGCAGATTTGTGTTTTTCCCGGATGCCACTAATGGTACTAAACAGCAGTGTTTTTCAACCACTGTGCCGTAAGATAAAGTCTGGTGTGCCGTGGGAGATTATCTAATTTCACCTATTTGGGTTAAAAATATTTTTTGCAAACCAGTAATTATAATCTGCAAATTATGTGTTGTTGTTGAGTGTCGGTGCTGTCGAGAGCTCGGCAGAGTAACCGTGTAATACTCTTCCATATCAGTAGGTGGCAGCAGGTAGCTAATTGCTTCGTAGATGTCGGAAACAGCGGGAGGCAGGGTGAAGGTAAAAAGGCGTCTAATGCTTAAACCATAAATAAACAAAAGGTGAGTGCCCCTAAGAAAAGGCATTGAAGCTTAGGGAAGGCTATGCTAAACAAAACTAAAACTGAACTGGCTGCAAAGTAAACAAAAACAGAATGCTGGACGACAGCAAAGACTTACCGTATTTTCCGCACTATTAGCCGCACCTAAAAACCACAAATTTACTCAAAAGCTGACAGTGCGGCTTATAACCCGGTGCGCTTTATATATGGATTAATATTAAGATTCATTTTCATAAAGTTTCGGTCTCGCAACTACGGTAAACAGCCGCCATCTTTTTTCCCCGTAGAAGAGGAAGTGCTTCTTCTTCTACGCAAGCAACCGCCAAGGTAAGCACCCGCCCCCATAGAACAGGAAGCGCTTCTTCTTCTACTGTAAGCAACCACCCGCCCCCGTAGAAGAAGAAGAAGCGCGCGGATATTACGTTTCATTTCCTTTGTGTGTTTACATCTGTAAAGACCACAAAATGGCTCCTACTAAGCGACAGGTTTCCGGTTCATGAAAAGACGCAATCTCTCCATCCGCACACGGACTACTATTTCACAGCAACTGCCTAAAGACTTTCAAGAAAAGCTGGCTACTTTCCGTGCATATTGTAAAAACAAGATAGCTGAAAAAAAGATCCGGCCAGAGAACATTATCAACATGGACGAGGTTCCACTGACTTTTGATATTCCTGTGAACCGCACTGTGGATACAACGGGAGCACGTACGGTGAATATTCGCACCACAGGGAATGAGAAGTCATCCTTCACTGTGGTTCTAGCTTGCCATGCTAATGGCCAGAAACTTCCACCCATGGTGATATTCAAAAGGAAGACCTTGCCAAAAGAGACCTTTCCAGCCGGCGTCATCATAAAAGCTAACTCGAAGGGATGGCTGGATGAAGAAAAGATGAGCGAGTGGTTAAGGTAAGTTTACGCGAAGAGGCCGGGTGGCTTTTTTCACGCAGCTCCGTCCATGTTGATATACGACTCCATGCGCGCCCACATCACGCTGGTTTTTAATATATTATTAAAGTTTGACTGACCTATCTGACTGTTTTTTTGACATTCCTTTAGCGCAGTTAGATGCGGCTTATAACACGGGGCGGCTTATAGGTGGACAAAGTTTTGAAATATGCCGTTCATTGAAGGCGCGGCTTATAACCCAGGGCGCCTTATGGTGCGGAAAATACGGTACTGTGGAGCAAAGACGGCGTTCACAAAGTACATCTGAACATGACATGACAATCAACAATGTCCCCACGAAGAAGGATAAACACAACTGAAATATTCTTGATTGCTAAAACAAAGTAGATGTGGGAAATATCACTCAAAAGGAAGACATGGAACTGCTACGGGAAAATACCAACAAAAGAGAAAAAGCCACTAAAATAGTAAAACACTACACACAAGAAAACAGCAAAAAAGTCCAAATAAGTCAGGGTGATGTGACAGGTGGTGACGGTACACCTACTTTGAGACAAGAGCTATAGTGATGCATGCTTGGTTATGCTTTAAAGTCATATCCAACAATTGCGACAATGACTTTTTACTGTCAACTGAGTTAAAATTTGTAATGATTTCTGCTGGTGGTGTGCCTCCGGATTTTTTCAACGCAAAAAATGTGCCTCGGCTCAAAAACACTGCTAAACAGGACCTAACTTCTTTTTACACTTTTTCCTTCAAATACAAGTACAGTTCATAAGTGATCATTTAAATGTTGGTTGTTTCCTATGTGAATAACGGTTTTAAAATATGAACAAATAGAATGTTTAA
Source organism: Nerophis lumbriciformis (assembly GCF_033978685.3). Lineage (NCBI taxonomy): Eukaryota > Metazoa > Chordata > Actinopteri > Syngnathiformes > Syngnathidae > Nerophis > Nerophis lumbriciformis. The sequence goes on from NC_084557.2 coordinate 52,389,692, forward strand.
CCATTGCCCTTATTGAATTGTATTCCAATGAATGTATATTTCGGAGGCCCTCAAAATATACTTACGCTCTGTCTGATTTGAAAGCGTATGAAATATGTTGAATAGATATACGCTAGAGATGCGCGGTTTGCGGACACAACCGCAGAGTCCGCGGATTATCCGCGGATCGGGCGGTTGAAAAAAAAAAAAATTAGATTTTATCCGCGGGTCGGGTCGGGCCGTTGAAATAAAAAAAAATTAGATTTTAAATAGATTCAGGCGGGTGGCAGTTAAACCAATTGGGAAATATATATACATAGTTAAATGTTGTTACCCACATACGAAAAACGAGCAGGCACCTGCTGCATATGCCACTACAGAAGAAAAAAAAAGAGATGGACACTTTTACGGAGCGGAGAAGGGACGCCTCGCCGGGGTCCGGGACCGAGGCCCCTTCCCCCGAGAGGGCCCCACCGGGAGCCATAGCTGAGGCGATTCCGCGAGAAGGGCCCGACGCACGTCCAGGGTCACCACCACGCCCACCGCTCCGACACCCCGCCTCGTCCGCCTTCGCCGCGGCCGGCGTCGCGCGCAGCAGGTAAGCAGCTTACCTGCCCGCCACCCCCGTGGCCGGGGGCTCGTAACAGGGGTCACTCCGCGCGCTCCGCCCGCGCAGCTTACCTGCCCGCCACCCCTGTTGCCGGGGGCGCGTAACAGGGGTCACTCCGCGCGCAGTGCGCTCACGAAAGGGGTGGGGCTCACCCTGGTTGATATAGACAGCAGGACGGTGGCCATGGAAGTCGGAACCCGCTAAGGAGTGTGTAACAACCCACCTGCCGAATCAACTAGCCCTGAAAATGGATGGCGCTGGAGCGTCGGGCCCATACCCGGCCGTCGCCGGCAGCGAGACGCGCTTGGAGGTGCGCTCAGCGCGGCTCCCATATGATTGCGCACTGGTGTGCGTCTGGGCCGTGACAGCGTGGCACGCGAATGTCTGTGCTGCATTGGATCAGTCTCCTTTCTTTAACAGGCAAAAGCTTTATAACCTCACTGATGCCTTGCATCGTCGATATTAGATATATAACAATGGGCGGGTGCGGTTCTGATTAAATGTTAGATCGGGTGGATGGCGGATGGTTGACGACTTTCTGATGCGGTTGCTGATGAAATAATTGCCTATCCGCGCATCTCTAATATACGTGGACCACTAAGAAAACACTATTTGATTGTAATATTGGACAGACAGCGTTACGTTTTCTTCAGGAACCTAAATGACCTTTTACTTCCACTGATCACTTCCAAGTACTAACCTTTGGCGATGGGCTTTTCTGCAGTCTTCTCCTGGATCTGGTCCGTGTCAAATGTCATGGCAACCGCCGTCACGGCAACCTGGGAGGCAGAGGAGCAGCGCGGTGAGGGCTCGCGGAGGAGAGAAAAGACATGAAGCGAGGAACACGCCGAGGACGCTTACCTGTATAAGTTCTTCTTCGGGTACCGCCACAGTGAAGTTGAGATGACAAATACAGCAGGGGATCATAGAGCGCAACTTGAAGTAAAAACTCTGAAATAAACACAGCAAATGAGTGCAGAAGGCAAATATCAGTATAAGAGTTGCACCTTGTTGTACTTACCTTCAGCAGGTTCTCACACAGGTCAGTGAAAATCTTGTTCAAGCCTTGATTGGTGAGATTGGCATGACTCAACCTTAAGACTCTCACTGATGTAAACATCTAAGAAACAGCAACAGAAACGCTCTCTTATTCAGAACAATACAAGAAGAATTTAGTATTTACAAAGATAACGCTTTAATTGACAGTCATAAATACAGTGCTGTACGTATTTGTCAAATAATATGTTTATTATAGCAGTTAATAATCCATCCATTTTCTACCGCTTGTCCCTTTCGGGGTCAAGAGGGGTGCTGGAGCCTATCTCAGCTGCATTCGGGCGGAAGGCGGTGTACACCCTGGACAAGTCGCCACCTCATCACAGGGCCAACACAGTGTACAGTGGAAATGAATTTAATTGGTTTCATGACCCATTGCTGGGTCATGGCTTGGTTTATGTTTTTGTGTTATTCGTTTCTTAGTTCAATTCTAATTTATTCCCAGCGCCACTTGGTCTCTTTTGTTTACGTTCCGTTGCCTGGGTTGCTTAGAGCAGTGTTTTTCAACCTTTTTTGAGTCAAGGCACCTTTTTTGCGTTGAAAAAATGCGGAGGCACACCACCAGCAGAAATCGTTAAAAAACGAAACTCAGTGGACGGTAAAAAGTCGTTGTCGCAATTGTTGGATATGACTTTAAAGCATAACCAAGCATGCATCACTATAGCTCTTGTCTCAAAGTAGGTGTACTGTCACCACCTGTCACATCACACCCTGACTTATTTGGACTTGTTTGCTGTTTTCCTGTGTGTAGTGTTTTAGTTCCTGTCTTGCGCTCTTATTTTGGTGGCTTTTTCTCTTTTTTTGGTATTTTTCTGTAGCAGTTTCATGTCTTCCTTTGAGCGATATTTCCCGCATCTACTATGTTTTAGCAATCCAGAAAAATTTAATTGTTTTTATCCTTTTTTGTGGGGACATTGTTGATTGTCATGTCATGTTCGGATGTACATTGTGGACGCCATCTTTGCTCCACAGTAAGTCTTTGCTGTCATCCAGCATTCTGTTTTTGTTTACTTTGTAGCCAGTTCAGTTTTAGTTTTGTTCTGCATAGCCTTCCCTAAGCTTCAATGCCTTTCTTTAGGGGCACTCGCCTTTTGTTTATTTTTGGTTTAAGCATTAGACACCTTTATACCTGCACGAGCTCTAGACAGCACCGACACTCAACAACAACACATCATCTGCAGACTATAATTACTGGTTTGCAAAAAATATTTTTAACCCAAAAAGGTGAAATTAGATAATCTCCCACGGCACTCTAGACTGTATCTCACGGCACACTAGTGTGCCGCGGCACAGTGGTTGAAAAACACTGGCTTAGAGTACGCACCGGCATTTACTTTGTAATTAGTATTTTCACCTGTGGGGCAGTAATCACGGCCCTTATTCAAAGTCTCTTGTTCGCCACTAGCGACTGTTTTAAGTTTATGTTCCAGGCTATGCAAATTTAAACTTGTGTACTAGACTTTACCTGCGCTCCTAGCGACAATCGCTCGGTTGTTAATAATCTAGAAAAGTACACGCTGAGGCCTTCACATACCTGCCAACTTTTGAAATCAGAAAAACCTAGTAGCCAGGGTCCAAGGGCCGCAGGCCCCGGTAAGTCCAGGACAAAGTCCTGGTGGGGGGTTCAGGCTTCGCCCCCCCGACGCAAAATGATTATTAGCATTCAGACAGGTTAAAATGTTGCTAAAACCATCACTTTTCTATCAGTCACAGTGACTTTTCAAAACAAAAATATTACAGCAAAAATCATATGGGTTGATTGACATGTTTATTCTGTAAGATAACTTCAATAGTTTGAAATTATTTTGACAGTTAATGCCAGTTATCCTGTCAACCTTTCACAAGACTTCAATTTGTTAATTGAAAGTATAAACAGTATAAACACTTTTTACAGTAAACAAATGGTAAAACAGTACTAAAGAATTCCATTAAAAAAAATAATTGGTGTCATTATTAACTTTCTGTCCAAGCTTGTATAATCTACTGCCTTGTTCAATTGTAAAAAATATTCTGTGCCTAAAATTCACATTTCTATCACAATTATCATACTGTAAACATGGTAAGCTAACTTCATTAAAATTAATAGTCCTGTCAATAGCATGGAATTACAATTCAAATGTAGTTTTTTTGTAAGCCTTTCAAAAGAATTCAAAATATGAAAAATTCATGAAAATTAATTTAAGCCATCAGACACTTGAAAAGTGGCACATCACATCTCTAATGTAATCATTTTAACTTTTCAACAGAAATAGCACTGCAAAAATATTAAGGACCATCCATCCATCCATTTTCTACCGCTTATTCCCTTTGGGGTCGCGGGGGGCGCTGGAGCCTATCTCAGCTACAATCGGGCGGAAGGCGGGGTACACCCTGGACAAGTCGCCACCTCATCGCAGGGCCAACACAGATAGACAGACAACATTCACACTCACATCCACACACTAGGGCCAATTTAGTGTTGCCAATCAACTTATCCCCAGGTGCATGTCTTTGGAAGTGGGAGGAAGCCGGAGTACCCGGAGGGAACCCACGCAGTCACGGGGAGAACATGCAAACTCCACACAGAAAGATCCCGAGCCCGGGATTGAACCCAAGACTACTCAGGACCTTCGTATTGTGAGGCAGATGCACTAACCCCTCTGCCACCGTGAAGCCCAAGATAACAAGATTTCTTCAACTTGGACTTGAAAGCATAAATAGTATAAACACTTTTAACAGTATAACAGTACTAAACAATTCCAATAGATAACATTGGTGTCATTACCTTTTTGTGGCTAAAATCCAAATTTATTCTATCAGATTGATCATACTGCAAAAATGATATGGTAACTTTATGATAAGTTTACTTGAAGTGGCATAAAACACTGAAAGTGATTGTTCCTATAACCCCTTTGTTTCAAATGTTTGTTCCACTTGTGGCAGTCGGGCACCAGCATACCGTCTTTGACAACTTGAAGTGGCATAAAACACTGAAAGTGATTGTTCCTATAACCCCTTTGTTTTAAATGTTTTATGCCACTTCAAGTTGTCAAAGACGTGCTGTGAAATACAGCCGACAGGATTGCGCATGCATGGTGCAGGAGAACAAAGGACTTCTTTCATTTAAGGTTTGTGATAAACCATCAAACATATTCGTTAAAAGGACTCTATAGTAATATAAAGTGAGTTTTTCTGGACATTATCATGCAAGAAAAGTTTATTTTTGGGACCGCGATCACCGCGTAATGATTTTTAAAGGTTGCATTACAAACATTTAACTGTCCCATGTGATCAGCCAGTGCGATTGGAAGTCCATGCTCAATTATTGCCTCCGTAAATAAAACTTCGGCATTTATCACATCCAAAGAATCTGTTTGGGCGACGAAAAACGTTGAAAGTTTTCCACTTGTATCGCTAGCAACGGCATTAGACTTGTGTTTTTTTGTCCCAACGTGGTCTTTTATATCGCTAATTCCTCCGTGTCCGATCGAAAAATCTTGTCTGCACAAGGTGCAATTCGCGTAGTTTTCACCCTTTTTTTTTTTAAATTAATGAAAAAACGTATTTTTTATCACTGCAACCGTAACCCGGAATAGGTTGATGAAAACCGTACTACCGTATTTTCCGCACTATAAGGCGCACCTAAAAACCACACATTTTCTCAAAAGCTGACAGTGCGCCTTATAACCCGGTGCGCTTTATATATGGATAAATATTAAGATTCATTTTCATAAAGTTTCGGTCTCGCAACTTCGGTAAACAGCCGCCATCTTTTTTCCCGGTAGAACAGGAAGCGCTTCTTCTTCTACGCAAGCAACCGCCCCCATAGAACAGGAAGCGCTTCTTCTTCTACTGTAAGCAACCACCCGCCCGCGTAGAAGAAGAAAAAGAGCGCGGATATACCGTACGTTTCATTTCCTTTGTGTGTTTACATCTGTAAAGACCACAAAATGGCTCCTACCAAGTGACAGGGATCCGGTTCATGAAAAGACGCAATCTCTCCATCCGCACACGGACTACTATTTCACAGCAACTGATATTCCTGTGAACCGCACTGTGGATACAACGGGAGCACGTACGGTGAATATTCGCACCACAGGGAATGAGAAGTCATCCTTCACTGTGGTTCTAGCTTGCCATGCTAATGGCCAGAAACTTCCACCCATGGTGATATTCAAAAGGAAGACCTTGCCAAAAGAGACCTTTCCAGCCGGCGTCATCATAAAAGCTAACTCGAAGGGATGGATGAAGAAAAGATGAGCGAGTGGTTAAGGTAAGTTTAAGTTTACGCGAAGAGGCCGGGTGGCTTTTTTCAGCAGCTCCGTCCATGTTGATATACGATTCCATGACTGTTTTTTTGACATTCCTTTAGCGCAGTTAGATGCGGCTTACAACACGGGGCGGCTTATAGGTGGACAAAGTTTTGAAATATGCCGTTCATTGAAGGCGCGGCTTATAACCCAGGGCGCCTTATGGTGCGGAAAATACGGTAATTACGGGAAAACCGAGTAGTTGGCAGGTATGCCTTCAACTATACATGACCAATGCATCTATCTGAAGACAGACCTGTACTCCTGAAGTCCAGTTATAAATCCCAGGCATGATCTCAGTGTTGCAGCTGTGGAAACCTAATGACAAGTTGGTGTGCAGGGATTTTACAACAAATATTGGCACTTGAAAATGTTGATGAATAAACAGTTGACATACCACAGGGAGGAGAGGCGTCGGTGAGTAGGGAGTGAATATCCTCCACAGCATCAGTGTCATCAATCTACAGCAATCAATCACAGACATCAGCTCAACTCGACCTTAAAGTCAAAGTATTGCTTTTTTTTTTTATACAAAAACCACACACCTCTAGCACAAACGCATCCTTCTTGCCGTGAGAGAGGTCCAGTTCTGACAGTTCGTCTGAGCTTTCAGAGTGGGAGCGGAACAGTCGGTTTCTTTGTTTGGGCTCAGGGATCGGAGAGCCCACCAGTTCCTCTGTGGGATCCTACAGGTGAAAGGCACAAAACAGCTGAAACCGGGCCTGACAATAACAATAAGGTGTATACCGTGTAATGTTAACAACACGCCACATGCCCACATACCACCTTCACTCACGCACACTGCGACACACACGGCTGGTGTTAATTTGAAGGGTGTCACACTTACACACCATGAACACATACACAGTAGGCACATATATGGTCATCATAAACAAATACAAATGAGTCAACACTGGCTCAAGCCCCTCCCTCCCACTGAACAGGTGGGTCACATGTCGGCCTGCTCCCAAACGTCCCCCGGTTAAAAAGGGCTGTCACACAGAGTTGAGGGGTTGCAGTGTAGTGATTAACAAGAGTAAAGCATTTGCCATGCGCTGCCGTGTCCCACAGCAATCAGTACCATGTTTATGTCGCAGAGCACCTCTGGGTCCAGGGTAAATAATTTCTTTAACAACCAGAGAGAAATAACAGGGGTAAGTGTATCAGGATGTACAAAAGAACATACGTACAGATCACATATTGGATTGCAATTTATGAACAAAAATGATGCCACAAAAGATAATGGACAGTTCTCATCAAATGTTGTGTGTGTTGTAGTTGTTGTGCATTGTTGCGTTTTGGACCAGTTTTTCCTCCCAGGGAATTCAAGTCACAATTCGCTCCCAAGTTCTTTCCGACACTTAAAGCTGAGTTGAAAAACCACCAGAGACAGAATAGGTATTTTGTTGTATATTCTCAAAGCTTTGCCAATATACATTTTGATTGAGACCAGTCTAACCCTAGAACCTTCTATCGCGCCTCCCAAAATGGTCTGTCTTCCCAACGCCAAAAACCTCTCTTTCCTTCCCCCTCCCTAGCCATAACACAAGCATAACGTCTCCCTAGCCATAATACATTCCAAAGAACTCAAGGTTAACACACACAGTTTGCTTGCTGACAGAGCATCAAGAGAAGAAGTGGAAAACACGAGCTGTTTTCAAATATGACAAAGAAATGGAAGAAGTACAACTTAAATTCGGATATATGTAAATATCTGCCTCCGACAATTCCCCCTTCAGATCTTCTAAAAAGATCTTTATCACTAGTACAACACTTCTAAAATACGCCCCTCTTTGAGCAAGCTAGTAAAAATTAAAAGCATAGTTACATGGGAGATAACGCAACAGCATCCATGACCTCAATTGTTCAACCACTAAGTAAACTTTGTCAGTGTAGATGAACTCACTGGAACTTCATAAAATAGTCTGTGAAACCTTCAAGGTTTAGCATGCTGGCAAAGCATTTTCATTTCCTTAAGTTAAGTGTGAGAATAAGTTTACTGTTGATATTAACAATAAATTGCTCTGCTTTAACTTTGGTAACACATGTTGTAATTTGTATGTTCCCGCTTAGGGTTTTGTGCTGCCGGTTTCGATCATCCATGAGTGAGATTGGCCGTTTCCAATACTGATCACATGTAAAAAAAATTTTTTTTTAATATTTTTAAATGTATTTATGATGAGTGCTGATGACACTAACAATATCAACACAATATTTAAACTAGTTCATTAATACATTGCACTACATATGATAGTTTGAGCAACACAAAGTCAATAGTACACAATAACTAAACAAAGGCAAAAAATACTATCTGCTACTCTTTTTAATCGTTTGGTTTTTGCCCTCAAAGTCCTCCAGTGTCCAGGGAATTACTCCCTGAATTTGTAAACAAGAACAAAAATTTTTTTACATTTTTTGACAAAATAAAATATCCCCCTAATCCTTCTAGTATCGATCATATACTTATACTGATACTACCCTTGGTAAAGTTTACTAAGCACTTATTTCTTGGTGTTGTTTCAGGCTACCTTGGCGGTTAGCTTAGCTATTAGCATGCCTGCTTCTGCTTGCCCTCGGTGTGTTAGATGTTTAGCCTTGTTCTCCAGTGATAATGGTACTTACCGTATTTTCCGCACTATTAGCCGCACCTAAAAACCACAAATTTACTCAAAAGCTGACAGTGCGGCTTTTAACCCGGTGCGCTTTATATATGGATTAATATTACGATTCATTTTCATAAAGTTTCGATCTCGCAACTTCGGTAAACAGCCGCCATCTTTTTTCCCGGTAGAACAGGAAGCGCTTCTTCTTCTACGCAAGCAACCGCCAAGGTAAGCACCCGCCCCCATAGAACAGGAAGCGCTTCTTCTTCTACTGTAAGCAACCACCCGCCCGTGTAGAAGAAGAAAAAGCGCGCGGATATCACCGTACGTTTCATTTCCTTTGTGTGTTTACATCTGTAAAGACCACAAAATGGCTCCTACAAAGCGACAAGGATCCGGTTCATGAAAAGACGCAATCTCTCCATCCGCACACGGATTACTATTTCACAGCAACTGATATTCCTGTGAACCGCACTGTGGATACAACGGGAGCACATACGGTGAATATTCGCACCACAGGGAATGAGAAGTCATCCTTCACTGTGGTTCTAGCTTGCCATGCTAATGAAACTTCCACCCATGGTGATATTCAAAAGGAAGACCTTGCCAAAAGAGACCTTTCCAGCCGGCGTCATCATAAAAGCTAACTCGAAGGGATGGATGAAGAAAAGATGAGCGAGTGGTTAAGGTAAGTTTAAGTTTACGCGAAGAGGCCGGGTGGCTTTTTTCACGCAGCTCTGTCCATGTTGATATACGTATGTTTGTGATTGCACATTTGCGTACATTTTGGGAGTGAACAGAGTTGTTAGAACGCTGGTTTTTAATATATTATTAAAGTTTGACTGACCTATCTGACTGTTTTTTTGACATTCCTTTAGCGCAGTTAGATGCGGCTTACAACACGGGGGGGCTTATAGGTGGACAAAGTTTTGAAATATGCCGTTCATTGAAGGCGCGGCTTTTAACCCAGGGCGCCTTATGGTGCGGAAAATACAGTAATCCTTCTAGTATCGATCATATACTTATACTGATACTACCCTTGGTAAAGTTTACTAAGCACTTATTTCTTGGTGTTGTTTCAGGCTACCTTGGCGGTTAGCTTAGCTATTAGCATGCCTGCTTCTGCTTGCCCTCGGTGTGTTAGATGTTTAGTCTTGTTCTCCAGTGATAATGGTACTTAATAATGATACTTAAGACACTAAGAAATGTAGTTTATTTACTGTAATGGAGGTGATTATTTTCAACTAAGGGGAACGGCTCCACACTGTGTATGGAGTCACATAATTAGCTGCAAGGGGGACTAAGAATAAAAAGTGTCAGCCAGAGGTAATTGGCGTTTGGGATCGTTATTACATACTTTTTACGAAAATCAGCTGATACTGATCGGTGTAGAAAAGGTTAAATATTAAAATTATTTTCAAAACATTCTAACGGTTTTGACAAACCTTGTTAAGGTTGTTTTTTCTTTACAAACAACTGTCCATGTTAATCCTTTTTGTAGAGGCAGTTCTCTTTCAACTTCAGAGATTCCACTGTATGCTGAACATTTACCTTAATGCAGTGTTTTTCAACCTTTTTTGAGTCAAGGCACCTTTTTTGCGTTGAAGAAATGCGGAGGCACACCACCAGCAGAAATCATTAAAAAACGAACCTCAGTTGACAGTAAAAAGTCGTTGTCGCAATTGTTGGATATGACTTTAAAGCATAACCAAGCATGCATCACTATAGCTCTAGTCTCAAAGTAGGTGTACTGTCACCACCTGTCACATCACACCCTGACTTATTTGGACTTGTTTGCTGTTTTCCTGTGTGTAGTGTTTTAGTTCTTGTCTTGCGCTCTTATTTTGGTGGCTTTTTCTCTTTTTTTTGGTATTTTTCTGTAGCAGTTTCATGTCTTCCTTTGAGCGATATTTCCCGCATCTACTTTGTTTTAGCAATCCAGACAAATGTACCGTATTTTTCGCACTATTAGCCGCACCTAAAAACCACAAATTTACTCAAAAGCTGACAGTGCGGCTTTTAACCCGGTGCGCTTTATATATGGATTAATATTAAGATTCATTTTCATAAAGTTTCGGTCTCGCAACTACGGTAAACAGCCGCCATCTTTTTTCCCCGTAGAAGAGGAAGTGCTTCTTCTTCTACGCAAGCAACCGCCAAGGTAAGCACCCGCCCCCATAGAACAGGAAGCGCTTCTTCTTCTACTGTAAGCAACCACCCGCCCGCGTAGAAGAAGAAAAAGCGCGCGGATATTACGTTTCATTTCCTTTGTGTGTTTACATCTGTAAAGACCACAAAATGGCTCCTACTAAGCGACAGGGATCCGGTTCATGAAAAGACGCAATCTCTCCATCCGCACACGGACTACTATTTCACAGCAACTGCCTAAAGACTTTCAAGAAAAGCTGGCTACTTTCCGTGCATATTGTAAAAACAAGATAGCTGAAAAAAAGATCCGGCCAGAGAACATTATCAACATGGACGAGGTTCCACTGACTTTTGATATTCCTGTGAACCGCACTGTGGATACAACGGGAGCACGTACGGTGAATATTCGCACCACAGGGAATGAGAAGTCATCCTTCACTGTGGTTCTAGCTTGTCATGCTAATGGCCAGAAACTTCCACCCATGGTGATATTCAAAAGGAAGACCTTGCCAAAAGAGACCTTTCCAGCCGGCGTCATCATAAAAGCTAACTCGAAGGGATGGATGGATGAAGAAAAGATGAGCGAGTGGTTAAGGTAAGTTTACGCGAAGAGGCCGGGTGGCTTTTTTCACGCAGCTCCGTCCATGTTGATATACGACTCCATGCGCGCCCACATCACGCTGGTTTTTAATATATTATTAAAGTTTGACTGACCTATCTGACTGTTTTTTTGACATTCCTTTAGCGCAGTTAGATGCGGCTTACAACACGGGGCGGCTTATAGGTGGACAAAGTTTTGAAATATGCCGTTCATTGAAGGCGTGGCTTATAACCCAGGGCGCCTTATGGTGCGGAAAATACGGTAATTGTTTTTATCCTTTTTTTTGTGGTGACATTGTTGGTTGTCATGTCATGTTCGGATGTACATTGTGGACGCCATCTTTGCTCCACAGTAAGTCTTTGCTGTCGTCCAGCATTCTGTTTTTGTTTACTTTGTAGCCAGTTCAGTTTTAGTTTCGTTCTGCATAGCCTTCCCTAAGCTAATGCCTTTTCTTAGCGGCACTCACCTTTTGTTTACTTTTGGTTTAAGCATTAGACACCTTTTTACCTGCACGAGCTCTAGACAGCACCGACACTCAACAACAACACATCATCTGCAGACTATAATTACTGGTTTGCAAAAAATATTTTTAACACAAATAGGTGAAATTAGATAATCTCTCGCGGCACACTATGGTTGAAAAACACTGCCTTAATGTAATGATGAAAATGCATAGTGGATAACAGAATGAAATGTTCGCATTACTCATTCTGCACCATGAGGAACATTAAGCATCCATCCATTTGAATTGCTGTCACCTTCACAGAAAAGAAGGGATTTACTGAATGCTGCTAAATTAAATTATTTCAATATCCACTACAGAGAAAATGTGTCATAATAATAAATGTTTGGCTGTGATTATTACTGACTCCTAATGCAGGTGTAGTGCATCTCACCGGAGGAGTGATTTGATAGAGCTCTTTGTTTTTTCCTATAGTGTCATTGATCCTTTTCTGGATTGTCAAAATGTGGTGCTCGTTGCTCAGGTCGCCCGGAGTCTTCCCGGCGATCTGAATGCCTCCTGGTGCGGGCAGGGCAGTCAGGTACACACCTGTGGCGGACTACACACGCATGTTTTAAAAACAGCCGCAAGCATGCAAATCACCGGTTTGCATTATTAATTTAAAAAAAAGGGGGACTTACAGCGAGACCGAGCAGCATGTTCTCGCCCATACTGATTTGTATGTGAAGGCCAAACAGGGCGTTCATGCTACGCAGCTTCAGCTTGTTCATCAACTGAGTGTGCAGTTCGTATTCCATAAAAGGAAGCAGGTTGGAGATGGCCGTCGCATTGACTTCCCCCTGGGCTCGCTTTTTCAGGCGGCACAGTCTGCAAGGCAACAAACAGGGGCATTTACTTGCTTTGGTGGTTGGCCTTCCTAATGGACTCCATCTACAGGTAAAAGCCAGTAAATTAGAATATTTTGAAAAACTTGATTTATTTCAGTAATTGCATTCAAAAGGTGTAACTTGTACATTATATTTATTCATTGCACACAGACTGATGCATTCAAATGTTTATTTCATTTAATTTTGATGATTTGAAGTGGCAACAAATGAAAATCCAAAATTCCGTGTGTCACAAAATTAGAATATTACTTAAGGCTAATACAAAAAAGGGATTTTTACAAATGTTGGCCAACTGAAAAGTATGAAAATGAAAAATATGAGCATGTACAATACTCAATACTTGGTTGGAGCTCCTTTTGCCTCAATTACTGCGTTAATGCGGCGTGGCATGGAGTCGATGAGTTTCTGGCACTGCTCAGGTGTTATGAGAGCCCAGGTTGCTCTGATAGTGGCCTTCAACTCTTCTGCGTTTTTGGGTCTGGCATTCTGCATCTTCCTTTTCACAATACTCCACAGATTTTCTATGGGGCTAAGGTCAGGGGAGTTGGCGGGCCAATTTAGAACAGAAATACCATGGTCCGTAAACCAGGCACGGGTAGATTTTGCGCTGTGTGCAGGCGCCAAGTCCTGTTGGAACTTGAAATCTCCATCTCCATAGAGCAGGTCAGCAGCAGGAAGCATGAAGTGCTCTAAAACTTGCTGGTAGACGGCTGCGTTGACCCTGGATCTCAGGAAACAGAGTGGACCGACACCAGCAGATGACATGGCACCCCAAACCATCACCCAACCATGCAAATTTTGCATTTCCTTTGGAAATCGAGGTCCCAGAGTCTGGAGGAAGACAGGAGAGGCACAGGATCCACGTTGCCTGAAGTCTAGTGTGATGGTTGGGGTGCCATGTCATCTGCTGGTGTCGGTCCACTCTGTTTCCTGAGATCCAGGGTCAACGCAGCCGTCTACCAGCAAGTTTTAGAGCACTTCATGCTTCCTGCTGCTGACCTGCTCTATGGAGATGGAGATTTCAAGTTCCAACAGGACTTGGCGCCTGCACACAGCGCAAAATCTACCCGTGCCTGGTTTACGGACCATGGTATTTCTGTTCTAAATTGGCCCGCCAACTCCCCTGACCTTAGCCCCATAGAAAATCTGTGGGGTATTGTGAAAAGGAAGATGCAGAATGCCAGACCCAAAAACGCAGAAGAGTTGAAGGCCACTATCAGAGCAACCTGGGCTCTCATAACACCTGAGCAGTGCCAGAAACTCATCGACTCCATGCCACGCCGCATTAACGCAGTAATTGAGGCAAAAGGAGCTCCAACCAAGTATTGAGTATTGTACATGCTCATATTTTTCATTTTCATACTTTTCAGTTGGCCAACATTTCTAAAAATCCCTTTTTTGTATTAGCCTTAAGTAATATTCTAATTTTGTGACACACGGAGTTTTGGATTTTCATTTGTTGCCACTTCAAATCATCAAAATTAAATGAAATAAACATTTGAATGCATCAGTCTGTGTGCAATGAATAAATATAATGTACAAGTTACACCTTTTGAATGCAATTACTGAAATAAATCAAGTTTTTCAAAATATTCTAATTTACTGGCTTTTACCTGCAAGTGACACGTTTCATACCTTGCCTGAATGAGACATCCTTTCCCTGTGACAGCCGCTTCTGAAGGCAGATCGATTGTTGTGAACAGAACATCCGGGACCTTGCAAAAACAAGACCGATCACGACAAGTAACTCATTACGTTTCCCACCAACAAGTTGCATGAGTCACTGGGAAAAACAAATATAGCACTGGAAACCTTTTGTCGTCTGCAGAGGTAACAATATGTGAGCTGGGCGGGGAAGGGCATGTTGAACTCATCGTAGGGTATGTGACAGAAGCCACAACTCGGAGGAGCCGGCTCCTCGAACCTGGAAGACACAATTTGGTGTCAGACCTAGGGTTGCAAAATTCCGGGAATATTCAAAGTTGGAAACTTTCCATGGGAATTAACAGGAATTAAAGGGAATAAACATTGAATGCAACATGCTAGATCTTGCAGCATGATTATTAGCTAAAACAACCTGATTTAATGCAAATTCAGTTGAATTTCAACCCTGCACTGTGCATTCCTCCATCACATGTGCAGTGCATTCTTCCATCACATGCACAGATAATTCAGCAGGGCTATTGAGGCCACACTAGTATTTGAGCCCAAGGACTTCATCCAGTCAAGGGAGAGCCCCGCCACCCGGCGGAGGAAGCTCATTTGGGCCGCTTGTACCCGTGATCTTGTCCTTTCGGTCATAACCCAAAGCTCATGACCATAGGTGAGGACGGGAACGTAGATCGAATTGAGAGCTTTGCCTTCCGGCTCAGCTCCTTCTTCACCACAACGGATCGATACAGCGTCCGCAATACTGAAGACGCCGCACCGATCCACCTGTCGATCTCACCATCTACTCTTCCCTCACTCGTGAACAAGACTCTGAGGTACTTTAACTCCTCCACTTGGAGCAAGATCTCCTCCCCAATGCAAATTAATGCAAATTGAGTAGAATTTCAACCCTTCACTGTGCATTCCTCCATCACATGTGCAGTGCATTCTTCCATCACATGCACAGATAATTCCCAGCATGCTACACACTACAGCAGGGCTATTGAGGCCACACTAGTATTTGAGCCCAAGGACTTCATCCAGACAAAGGAGAGCTCCGCCACTCGGCGGAGGAAGCTCATTTGGGCCGCTTGTACCCGTGATCTTGTCCTTTCGGTCATAACCCAAAGCTCATGACCATAGGTGAGGATGGGAATGTAGATCGACCGGTAAATTGAGAGCTTTGCCTTCCGGCTCAGCTCCTTCTTCACCACAACGGATCGATACAGCGTCCGCAATACTGAAGACGCCACACCGATCCACCTGTCGCTCTCACCATCCACTCTTCCCTCACTCGTGAACAAGACTCCGAGGTACTTTAACTCCTCCACTTGGGGCAAGATCTCCTCCCCAATGCAAATTAATGCAAATTGAGTAGTATTTCAACCCTACACTGTGCATTCCTCCATCACATGCACAGATAATTCCCAGCCTGCTACACACTACAGCAGGGCTATTGAGGCCACACTAGTATTTGGGCCCAAGGACTGGTAAGTGTTGATGATATTACTGGGGTAAATATAATTGATTTATGGTATTTAAGTGTAATAGCTTGTTACTGTATGACTGTAGACTACTCCAGCAGACTTCCACTCAAGCTAGCTAGCTGTTCCTGCACTTGTTCAATGATTTTGGGGCCAATATTGTTAGAATAATTATGTATATATTATCACACTAACTTTAGTATGCTTAAAGTCCGTTGCTTTAGTTATTTAGCTATTGTGCTCAAGTTGGACTTTTTCTAATGTGAGCAAGGGCAAATACTTCTTGTCTGAGGGGTGGCCTCAGCTGTAGATGTTATCTTTGTGTGAGCCCGCCAACAGCCAAGGACTTCAACCGACTTCAGCGAAGATGGGATGACGGCACGCGGACGAGGCAGAGACTTCAAGGACCTCAACAAGATAAGATTCCAACACGCAGACGAAGCGGGGACAAGGCGGAAAGCACAAGGCCCCCAGAACATTCCGTCACGTATCGCGCGTCCTGGACCTGCTTTGCATAAAATATGTGACCACTCCTTTTAGAGGCGGCCTTAGTATTGTTGACTGTGGAACTCCTGAATAAAAAGAGGGACGCAAGAGCTGGACCTTAGAGCGTAGGGCGAGACTGTGACTAAGGGTCCGGCTCCATGCGTTCTCCTCATGAGCTAAATTGAACTCTGTCTCTGATTGATTCCTTGCTTCTTGTCTGATTAATAGATGTCATCAGTGTTTGAACCTGACAAATATCTCTAGCTAGCTAGGTTTATGTACCACCACAGTCTCATAATGAACCCAAAATATTTCTCCGTTAGCCGTGATGCTAATTTTCTCTATGTTAAATCCCATTCATTTATGCTAACAATGTTAGCGATCCGAATTGACCTTTTTTGTAATGTGTAAAGTTCAACTAGCAAATAGTAAATCAAAAGGTGTAGTTTCCTCTGCCTTCTGTTGTCATACAAGAATGTAGCTTATAGTTTGATTTAGCATGCTGATTGACTGTTCATTTATTCATTTAGCCTATTTCTATTCATTTGTCCATCAGTATAATATTTTTAAAGACTACTCCAATTGTTTAACTGACTATTTATATCTGTGTGTGGCATTGCATTAGTGTTTTACAAGCTTCTCATCTTATTATACAGAATAAGATGGACGGTGTCCAACTTTGAATAATCAAAAAATGGTCAAAATTTCCAAACTTCCCGAGCTTAACTTCCCGTGGTAAATTTCCGGAAATTTCCACCCATAGTCAGACCACACTACTCTTTCCAACTAGTACAAACTGCTTATTTACTCTCACAATACACGTTGTAATGTAAACATGCCCAATCTAATTCGATTCACAAATGCCAAACTCTGAATGAGGTCTCATTAGATTGTGCAGGTGTGCTTAATGCGCCGATCTCTGGATGGAGACAACCTGTGTTCTGTGCTTCCAACGTCCAAACAGCCTTCACGCATGTAGCGAGGATTCAAGATGGCTGCCGTGCCAGACGCTGACAGGATACACACCTCCTCGCTGCATTAAGGGAGACAGAAACAATGGAGAATGGTTCAGTGTGTTTCTTGGTTTGCGCCAGTCACATCTGAATTAGGGATGTCCCGATTCAGGTTTTTGCACTTCCGATCCGATACCGATATTGTTTTTGCATTTCCGATCCGATACCGATACTGACCGATACCGATACTGACCTATCCGAGCATGTATTAAAGTTTAAAGTTATTTAGCCTACTTAGTTGTCAGAATCATGTTGAAAAGGGTTTTAGTACTCTTGATAACAACTAGCCAGCTGAATTAGGGGAGTTTGAATAATACACAATGGTTGGTAACAAGAAACTGACCTGTTTATTCAAGGATAAACACAAAATAGACAAAATTATACATGACAAACAGAAATGGCATCATTGAACTAGGGCTGGGCGATATGGCCTTTTTTTAATATTGCGATATTTTAAGGCCATATTGCGATACACAATAGATATCTCGATATTTTGCCTTAGCCTTGAATGAACACTTGATGCATATAATCACAGCAGTATGATGATTCTATGTGTTTTGATTGATTGATTGAGACTTTTATTAGTAGGTTGCACAGTGAAGTACATATTCCGTACAATTGACCACTAAATGGTAACACCCCAATAAGTTTTTACACTTGTTTAAGTCGGGGTCCACTTAAATTGATTCATGATACAGATATATACTATCAGATATATACTATCATCATAATACAGTCATCACACAAGATAATCACATTGAATTATTTACATTATTTATAATCCAGGGTGTGGAGGGGGGTGCCGGATGTAAGTGTCAAAAAGACAGCCAAAAGAGTTTGATATGAGAATAAATGTAAAGTTAAAATATAGGGTAGAAATGCACCCATTTGCAGGAAATGTAGTCTTGATTTTCAAAATGTTCTTTCAAGGCTTGCATGTCTACATTAAAACATTCTTCTTCATACTGCATTAATATATGCTACTTTTAAACTTTCATGCAGAGATTTTTTTTAAATGTCTCAAAAAAAAATTCAGTGTTGACAGCTAGATTTTTGTGGACATGTTCCATAAATATTGATGTTAAAGATTTATTTTTTTGTGAATAAATGTTTGGAATTAAGTTGATGAATCCAGATGGATCTCTATTACAATCCCCAAAGAGGGCACTTTAAGTTGATGATTACTTCTATGTGTAGAAATCTTTATTTATAATTGAATCACTTGTTTATTTTTCAACAAGTTTTTAGTTATTTTGATATCTTTTTTTCCCAAATAGTTCAAGAAAGACCACAACAAATGAGCAATATTTTACACTGTTATACAATTTAATAAATCAGAAACTGATGACATAGTGCTGTATTTTACTTCTTTATCTCTTTTTTTCAATCAAAACTGCTTTGTTCTGATTAGGGGGTACTTGAATTAAAAAAATGTTCACAGGGGGTACATCACTGAAAAAAGGTTGAGAACCACTGCCTTAGAGGGAGCGTTGCTCGCACGGCTGCGCTAGCATCACAGCTAGCGTTAGCCATGCTGCTACCTCTCTGCTCGGGGAGGACGTATACGTATGTGACGTATGACGTGACAGTATGTGACGTATGACGTGACAGTATGTGACGTATGACGTGACAGTATGTGACGTATGTCGTGACAGTATGTGACGTATGTCGTGACAGTATGTGACGTGTGTAAGAAGGTGCGCTTGCTGTCTGTGAGAGGGAGACACAGGAAAGAGTGAGAAGAGCCTGTCGTGTAATGCCAGCAGCTAAAAGCAACTGTGTCAGAATCCACAGACGTGTGGATGTGTTGAAGGTGTGCTGGAAAATGCGGAACGGAAATTACCGAGCAGCAGAAAAGTGGAATGTATTATTTAAATCGGTGCGTTGGAAAACACGGACCGGAGTTTTTTTTTTAAACTGGATCTGGATCGGCATTTTCCCATTCCTTGCCGATACGCAATTTTTGGCAAATATCGGCAGCCGATCCGATCCAAATATCGGATCGGGACATCCCTAATCTGAATGACCTCATATATTGACCTCCGCTCTAATAGACGCAATTATTCATCAGATGTATTGTCCACTGGATCAAATTAGGACAATACTACTTTTTTGGTAGGTGGCTATGGCTCTGCTCGGGCCCTATTGAAATTGCTGTTTATTCTTCTATACAGTACGTTTGAAAACCTTTTTGAGGCCCTTAAAATTCACGAAAAGTCCCCAAATTTTGCAGGCGCATAATCAATCAATCAATCAATCAATGTTTATTTATATAGCCCTAAATCACAAGTGTCTCAAAGGGCTGCACAAGCCACAACGACATCCTCGGTACAAAGCCCACATAAGGGCAAGGAAAAACTCACCCCAGTGGGACGTCGATGTGAATGACTATGAGAAACCTTGGAGAGGACCCCCCCCCCTCTAGGGGAGACCGAAAGCAATGGATGTCGAGTGGGTCTGACATAATATTGTGAGAGTCCAGTCCATAGTGGATCCAACATAATAGTAAGAGTCCAGTCCATAGTGGGGCCAGCAGGACACCATCCCGAGCGGAGACGGGTCAGCAGCGCAGAGATGTTCCCAGCCGATGCACAGGCGAGCGGTCCACCCCGGGTCCCGACTCTGGACAGCCAGCACTTCATCTATGGCCACCGGACCTGTGCCCCCCACCCCCCCTCCACAAGGAAAAGGGGAGCAGAGGAGAAAAGAAAAGAAATGGCAGATCAACTGGTCTAACAGGGGGTCTATTTAAAGGGTAGAGTATACAAATGAGTTTTAAGATGGGACTTAAATGCTTCTACTGAGGTAGCATCTCTAATTGTTACCGGGAGGGCATTCCATAGTACTGGAGCCCCAATAGAAAACGCTCTATAGCCCGCAGACTTTTTTTGGGCTCTGGGAATCACTAATAAGCCGGAGTTCTTTGAACGCAGATTTCTTGCCGGGACATATGGTACAATGCAATCGACAAGATAGGACGGAGCTAGACCGTGTTGTATTTTATACGTAAGTAGTAAAACCTTAAAGTCACATCTTAAGTGCACAGGAAGCCAGTGCAGGTGAGCCAGTATAGGCGTAATATGATCAAACTTTCTTGTTCTTGTCAAAAGTCTAGCAGCTGCATTTTGTACCAATTGTAGTCTTTTAATGCTAGACATAGGAAGACCTGAAAATAATACGTTACAGTAGTCGAGACGAGACGTAACGAACGCATGAATAATGATCTCAGCGTCGCTAGTGGATAAAATAGAACGAATTTTAGCGATATTACGGAGATGAAAGAAGGCCGTTTTAGTAACACTCTTAATGTGTGATTCAAACGAGAGAGTTGGGTGGAAGATAATACCCAGATTCTTTACTGATTCGCCTTGTGTAATTGTTTGGTTGTCAAATGTTAAGGTGGTATTATTAAATAAATGTCGGTGTTTAGCAGAACCGATAATCAGCATTTCCGTTTTCTTGGCGTTGAGTTGCAAGAAGTTAGCGGACATCCATTGTTTAATTTCATTAAGACACGCCTCCAGCTGACTACAATCCGGCGTGTTGGTCAGCTTTAGGGGCATGTAGAGTTGGGTGTCATCAGCATAACAATGAAAGCTAACACCGTATTTGCGTATGATGTCGCCTAGCGGCAGCATGTAAATACTAAAGAGTGTAGGGCCAAGAACCGAACCCTGAGGAACTCCGCACGTTACCTTAACATAGTCCGAGGTCACATTGTTATGGGAGACGCATTGTATCCTGTCAGTAAGATAAGAGTTAAACCACGACAAAGCTAAGTCTGACATACCAATACGTGTTTTGATACGCTCTAATAAAATATTATGATCGACGGTATCGAAAGCAGCGCTAAGATCAAGAAGCAGCAACATAGATGACGCATCAGAATCCATCGTTAGCAGTAGATCATTAGTCATTTTTGACCTAAGGAAGTGCTTTTCAACCACTGTTGAAAGGCAGTGTTTTTCAACCTAGTCTGCCGTGAGATACAGTCTGGTGTGCCGTGGGAGATTATGTCATTTCACCTAACTGGGTTAAAAATATTTTTGGAAAACCAGTAATTATAATCCGCAAATAATATGCCGTTGTTGAGTGTCTGTGCTGTCGAGAGCTCGGCAGAGTAACCGTGTAATACTCTTCCATTTCAGTAGGTGGCAGCAAGTAGCTAATTGATTTGTAGCTGTCAGGAACATGGTTTGTCGTGATCACAATATGCAGGCGACAGCGGGAGGCAATGTGCAGGTAAAAAGGTATAAATGATAAATGATAAATGGGTTGTACTTGTATAGCGCTTTTCTACCTTCAAGGTACTCAAAGCGCTTTGACACTACTTCCACATTTACCCATTCACACACACATTCACACACTGATGGAGGGAGCTGCCATGCAAGGCGCTAACCAGCACCCATCAGGAGCAAGTGTATCTAACACTTAAACCAAAAATAGACAAAAGGCGAATGCCGCTAAGAAAAGGAATTCAAGCTTAGGGAAGGCTATGCAAAATTAAACTAAAACTGAACTTGCTGCAAAGTAAACAAAAACAGAATGCGTTCGTTATGTCTTGTCTCGATTACTGTAACGTATTATTTTCGGGTCTCCCTATGTCTAGCATTAAAAGATTACAGTTGGTACAAAATGCGGCTGCTAGACTTTTGACAAGAACAAGAAAGTTTGATCATATTACGCCTATACTGGCTCACCTGCACTGGCTTCCTGTTCACTTAAGATGTGACTTTAAGGTTTTACTACTTACGTATAAAATACTACACGGTCTAGCTCCATCCTATCTTACCGATTGTATTGTACCATATGTCCCGGCAAGAAATCTGCGTTCAAAGAACTCCGTCTTATTAGTGATTCCCAGAGCCCAAAAAAAGTCTGCGGGCTACAGAGCGTTTTCCATTCGGGCTCCAGTACTCTGGAACGCCCTCCCGGTAACAGTTAGAGATGCTACCTCAGTAGAAGCATTTAAGTCCCATCTTAAAACTCATTTGTATACTCTAGCCTTTAAATAGACCCCCCCTTTTTAGACCAGTTGATCTGCCGTTTCTTTTCTTTTCTCCTCTGCCTCCTCGCCGGGTTATTCCGGTTCCGGTGACCATGGATGAAATGCTGGCTATCCAGAGTTGGGACCCGGGGTGGACCGCTCGCCCGTGC
Source organism: Nerophis lumbriciformis (assembly GCF_033978685.3). NCBI lineage: Eukaryota > Metazoa > Chordata > Actinopteri > Syngnathiformes > Syngnathidae > Nerophis > Nerophis lumbriciformis. Next base: position 52,412,118 of record NC_084557.2, read on the forward strand.
ATGGGTTGGGGACATCTCTGCGCTGCTGACCCGTCTCTGCTCGGGATGGTCTCCTGCTGGCCCCACTATGGACTGGACTCTCACTACTTTGTTAGATCCACTAAGGACTGTTCTTTCACAATATTATGTCACTCAACATCCATTGCTTTCTGTCTCCCCTAAAGAGGGGGGGTTACCCACATATGCGGTTTCTCATAGTCATTCACATCGACGTCCCTTATGTGGGCTTTGTACCGAGGATGTTGTTGTGGCTTGTACAGCCCTTTGAGACTTTTGTGATTTAGGGCTATATAAATAAACATTGATTGATTGATTGATTGATTGATTGAATGCTGGACGACAGCAAAGACTTACAGCGCGTGGAGCAGACGGCGTCCACAAAGTACATCCGTAAATGACATGACAATCAACAATGTCTCCAGATAGAAGGATAGCGTCTGCGCAACTTAAATAGTTTTGATTGCCAAAACAAAGCAGGTGCGGGGAATAGCGTTCAAGGAAGATATTAAACTGCTACGGGAAAATACCAACAAAACAGGAAAAGGCACCGAAATAGAAGCGCAAGACAAGAACTAAAACACGACACAGAAAAAATGTCAAAAACCTCAAAATAAGTCAGGGTGTGATGTGACAGGTTGTGACAGTACACCTACTTTGAGACAAGAGTTATAGTGATGCATGGTTGTTATGGTTTGAATTCATATCCAACAATTGCGAAAATGACTTTTTATTGTCAATATCGGCTGCTGAGTTTCATTTTTCAATGATTTCTGCTGGTTGTGTGCCTCCGCATTTTTTCAATGAAGAAAATGTGCCTTGGCTCAGAAAATGTTGAAAAATACTGGCAAAAGGTTTGGCAAAACATTATATATTTTGGGAGTCAGGTAAATGAAATTTCAAAATTGGCTCTCTTGCACCACCTTTAAAATTTAAAAAAATTAGCCCGTCCTACCAGTTTCACGTATCGACACGAAAATCGCAGGAGACATCCATCATGACGGAACATAAAAGTCTTAGGAACCCTTACATGAAAACGAACAGGGCATCTTGGTATTCGTCTTCCCTTTTTCGGCGGACAAAAGGGGTCTTACTTTAACGACCTTCCCCTAGGGACTTTGGACAAATGAGTCGCGGTTAGAATTAAAGATACTACACATATAGCCGATGATAAATTGCGAACACATTTTTTCTACACCATAAGATGTGGCCGTGGTATGGCGACAAACTTTGCTACGATGGTTTTTGGACATTTTTCCGCAAAAAAAGGGGCTCGTATCTTACCCAACTTCCCCTAGGGACTTTGGACAAATGAGTCGCGGTTAGAATTAAAGATACTACACATACAGCCGATAATAAATTGCGAACACATTTTTTCTACACCATAAGATGTGGGCGTGGTATGGCGGCAAACTTTACTACGATGGTTTTTGGACATTTTTCGGCCAAAAAAATGGGCTTGTATCTTACCCAACTTCCCCTAGGGACTTTGGACAAATGAGTCGCGGTTAGAATTAAAGATACTACACATATAGCCGATGATAAATTGCGAACAGATTTTTTCTACGCCATAAGATGTGGGGGTGGTATGGCGACAAACTTTGCTACGATGGTTTTTGGACATTTTTCGGCCCAAAAAAAGGGGTCATACTTCAACAAACTCCCCCTAGGGACTTTGGACAAATGGGTCGAGGTTAGAATTAAAGATACTACACATATAGCAGACGATAAATTGCGAATACATTTTTCCAACGTGATGAGATGTGAGCGTGGTATAGCGCCAAACTTTGCTACGATGGTTTTTAGCCAAAAAAATGAGGTCGTACTTTAACAAACTCCCTCTAGGGACTTTGGACAAATGAGTCGCGGTTAGAATTACAGATACTACACATACAGGTGATGATAAATTGCGATTACATTTTGCCTACGCCATAAGACATTGCTCCCATGGTATGCCACAAAACAAACGTTAATAACTCAGCTCCACAAATTCAGATCTTGATATAATTTGGTAGAAATGATAATGATGACACCCTGAAATGCCCGATGGGTCAGTACCAGAGGTGGGTAGAGTAGCCAGAAATTGTACTCAAGTAAGAGTACTGTTACTTTAGAGATTTATTACTCAAGTAAAAGTAAGGAGTAGTCACCCAAATATTTACTTGAGTAAAAGTAAAAAGTATGTTGTGAAAAAACTACTCAAGTACTGAGTAACTGATGAGTAACATACACACACACATATGTATGTGTATATATATATATATATATATATATATATATATATATATATATATATATATATATATATATATATATATATATATATATATATATATACATACACATACATACATATACATTGATATATACAGTATATAATTTATATGTATTTATTTTGCTGTTTTTGTTTACATGTTAAAGATGTTTTAATGAATATACATGCATGTTTAACATATATAGATTCCTTTCTTTCATGAAGACTAGAATATAAGTTGGTGTATTACCTGATTCTGATGACTTGCGTTGATTGTAATCAGACAGTAGTGATGATAACGTCCACGTTTTCAAATGGAGGAGAAGAAAAGTTCCTCCTTTCTGTCTAATACCACATGAAAGTGGTGGGTTTTTGGCATCTTATTTGTACAGCTTCCATATTCGTTTTTATACACTTTACAAGAAATATATTGGCGTCAAACTCCTTAGCTTGCTAGCTTGTTTGCGCTGGCTTTCGGAGACTCTTGTTTTGAAAGCGCAGGCGCGATGGAGCGGCACTTTTATTGTGAAGACAGGAACTGTGCAGTCAGTCTTTAGGCTTTTGACGGGATGTACGGTTGAAATAAAAAAGTATCTTTTTTCCTTCACACTTTTGATTGATTGATTGGAACTTTTATTAGTAGATTGCACAGTACAGTACATATTCCGTACAATTGACCACTAAATGGTAACACCCCAATAAGTTTTTCAACTTGTTTAAGTCAGGTCATGTGACCACCTGGCTCTGTTTGATTGGTCCAACGTCACCAGTGACTACATCTGATTGGTGGAACGAATGAAACGTCACCAGTAAGGCAGGCACTTTGAAGGTCTGTCTGACAGACCAAAACAAACAAAGCGTGCATTAACAGATCGATAAAAATTAGTAGCGAGCTGAATGTAGATAAAAGTAGCGGAGTAAAAGTAGCGTTCCTTCTCTATAAATATACTTAAGTAAAAGTAAAAGTATGTTGCATTAAAACTACTCTTAGAAGTACAATTTTTCCCAAAAGTTACTCAAGTAGATGTAACGGAGTAAATGTAGCGCGTTACTACCCACCTCTGGTCAGTACCTGTTCATACTTATTCGTAGTGGGTGGGGCCTAGCGGCAAAAACTGCCCCACGCATTCATCAAACAGTCATTTCTGCACTTTAGTTGATCAGAGAAGGATACTAAACTGATGGGTGATGACAAATTTTGCAAATGATAGCACTTTGATCTAACTGGTTCGCCACCAAAAACGAAACAATAATTCTGTTTCACAAGTTCAGATCTTGATCCCACATATGATGAGTCTGAAGAGGCTTTATTTCATTTTATTTCATGTTGAATTTTAAATTTAAATTTTTAAATTTTAAATGTATTTATTTTATTTAAATTGCTTTGTTTTTTCTTCTATACATTTGGACGCCTTTTTGAGGCCCTTAACATGCACAATGCGTCACCATATTTTGCAGGCGCGTCAGGTATGGCAAAAAAATGTTTATTTTGCGAGTCCCGAAATTTTTGGTGGTGAGTCAGAGTCGGGATAGACATGGCCACTAGTGTCATGCGTGTCGGCAGACACGGGGGAACCCGGCGGTGCAACACGAGCGAGGGCCCGTTCATTTACTTTAAAGTGACCTCATTATGGCTGGTGTTTGACGTCTTTACTACAACACATACTGCCTAAAGCTGCAGACATGCTATCTGTAAAGCTGCAGTTTGGGTTGCATTTGAAAAGGGAAACTTATGCCATGAAAAGGAAAAGTTGCAAAACATTTAAACAGTGACTTAAATAGATTTAAGGATTAGGAAAAAAATATTTAATGACTGCTCACATGAGAGAGACAAACACCTGGTATTTTCTGCAGGCAATTCAATAAACATTAAAATACGCTACGTTTAGAAAACTGTTTTTGCAGAAAACAGAGCTTTACAAAAGAGAAAAGGGTGGACAGAATTCCATACCAAATGCTGGTGCTTTCACTGTATCCAACAACAGCGTGGCAAGCAAGAGCTTTGGCGTGTGACTTGATCTCCTGTCGTATCTCCTCCCACCAGGCATCACGGGTCTCTGGCTCGTCTGCAAAAAAAACAAACAAAAAAAAACATACCCAATCAAATAACATCACATATTATGATTGGATGAATTCAGCAAGTCAACATTAAACCCAATTATTGTTCAAAAGAAAGACATGCCAACATGATATTTGACATATATCTTACAAGAGCTCCAGAAAATAAACAGGCAGCAAATATTCTGCAGGTTGTATTTTCTGGTTATTTGTAGAGGACCACTGTGTTCCAAAGCAGGCCAAAATGAAGTTTGTAAAACAAAGAAAATTTATGACAACTTGAATGTAGAGATGTCCGATAATGGCTTTTTTGCCGATATCCCGATATTATCCAACTCTTAATTACCGATTCCGATATTAACCGATACCGATATATACAGTGGTGGAATTAACACATTAGTATGCCTAATTTTGTTGTGATGCCCCACTGGATGCATTAAACAATGTAACAAGGTTTTCCAAAATAAATCAACTCAAGTTATGGAAAAAAAATGCCAACATGGCACTGCCATATTTATTATTGAAGTCACAAAGTGCATTATTTCTTTTAACATGCCTGCAGCTTGGAATTTGGGACATGCTCTCCCTGAGAGAGCATGAGGAGGTTGAGGTGGGGTGGGGGTGCCGGGGGGGGTGTATATTGTAGCGTCCCGGAAGAGTTAGTGCTGCAAGGGGTTCTGGGTATTTGTTCTGTTGTGTTTATGTTGTGTTACGGTGCGGATGTTCTCCCCAAATGTGTTTGTCATTCTTGTTTGGTGTGGGTTCACAGTGTGGCGCATGTTTGTAACAGTGTTAAAGTTGTTTATACGGCCACCCTCAGTGTGACCTGTATGGCTGCTGACCAAGTGTGCTTTGCATTCACTTGTGTGTGTGTGAAAAGCCGTAGGTATTGTGTGGTTGGGCCGGCACGCAAAGGCAGTGCCTTTAAGGCACGTCCCCAATATTGTTGTTTGGGTGGAAATCGGGAGAAATTGGAGAGAATGGTTGCCCCGGGAGATTTTCGGGAGGGCCACTGAAAGTCGGTAGTCTCCCGGGAAAATGGGGAGGGTTGGCAAGTATGACTGGGAGACACTACTTACAGCGGCATTTTAAAAAGTCATAAGTTTTACTTTTTGAAACAGATATATTTCCGATATTACACTTTAAAGCATTTATCGGCCGATAATATCGGACATCTCTACTTGAATGCAGATGTTGATGATGCTGATGAAGATGAAGGCAAACCCATTGAAGAGATTACCTCTGTTTACATGTGGGATTTTAAATAATAGCTATATTAAGAGAATGGATATTTTCATTTGAAACCACATTGCCCCTCACTCTATTTAATCAGCCACCATGAAAGAAAGGAGGCATTAAGGTAAGAAATACTTAACGAGCAGTGTTGGGACTAACGCGTTACAAAGTAACGCGTTAGTGTAACGCCGTTACTATCGGCGGTAACTAGTAATCTAACGCGTTATTTTTTATATTCAGTAACTCAGTTACCGTTACTACATGATGCGTTACTGCGTTATTTTGCGTTATTTTTTATGTAGCATCGGCTAGAAACTGAGAAGATCTGAGTGTTGCAGCGCTGCTGAAGAGGCGACAAAAAAGAGGCGCGCCGCGCGCTGTCTGTGTGTACGTGTGTGTGTGTGTGGGAGGGGGCGTGTCTGTGTCTACTATCAAGACGTCATGGCGAACCCCGAAGCAGAGTTTCTTAAAATGGAGATATTTTCAGTACGTTTCTTTTATCGACCACAAAGAAAAGAACATTTTAGTTGAATGTAAGTTTCAAATATGCTGAAACAGCTACAAAAACAACATGCTTTGACGAAGCTAGTAAAGAGACACACACTTCACCTCCACCTCCAACAGCGGCTGGATTTTAATGAGGCACTGCACACTGAAGGTACACACTCTGTCAATTCTCTTATATACTCTTTCATTTTAGACTTTTAGAGTGTTTGATTATCACATCACTCTAAATGTTTAGACTATAAAGTTCACAAACCTAAAGAGGGATACTAGTGGGCCAGACTAATATTTCCTTTTCTCTAAACTAAGTGGGGAAATGTGTAGAGTGTTCTGGGCTTCAGACATGATTTTATTTCAGAATTCCTTGAGATAAAAAAAAAACCGCCTGGTTAGGCTTTATGTATGTAGTGTGTGCCTTTCTTGTTTTACAGCTATGTTGTTATTATGCTGTTTGTTACTTATGTATGTTATGTTGCAGCTATTTAAAATAGTTTTGTCAATTTGTTCTGGTCTGAAACAAATTGGCCCTTTAAAACATATCTTTGTCTTTGTGTGTTGTATGTAGAGCACATTGCTTAGCAGAGTTCAGTGATGCAAATGCATGTCAAGTTGATCAACAGATTGTATTATTCTCCAGTGCAATAACAGTACTAAAATGAAGGCTAAAAGAGCATTAAATGGGGCCTTAAAAAAATTAAAAAAAATATATAAGTAACTAAATAGTTACTTTTCACAGTAACGCATTACTTTTTGGTTTAAGTAACTGAGTTAGTAACTGAGTTACTTTTGAAATAAAGTAACTAGTAACTGTAACTAGTTACTGCTTCGCAGTAACTAACCCAACACTGTTAACGAGTATATGAAAAAACATGACTTCAGTTACGCCTTCATCATACAGGTAAAAGCCAGTAAATTAGAATATTTTGAAAAACTTGATTTATTTCAGTAATTGCATTCAAAAGGTGTAACTTGTACATTATATTTATTCATTGCACACAGACTGATGCATTCAAATGTTCATTTCATTTAATTTTGATGATTTGAAGTGGCAACAAATGAAAATCCAAAATTCCGTGTGTCACAAAATTAGAATATTACTTAAGGCTAATACAAAAAAGGGATTTTTAGAAATGTTGGCCAACTGAAAAGTATGAAAATGAAAAATATGAGCATGTACAATACTCAATACTTGGTTGGAGCTCCTTTTGCCTCAATTACTGCGTTAATGCGGCGTGGCATGGAGTCGATGAGTTTCTGGCACTGCTCAGGTGTTATGAGAGCCCAGGTTGCTCTGATAGTGGCCTTCAACTCTTCTGCGTTTTTGGGTCTGGCATTCTGCATCTTCCTTTTCACAATACCCCACAGATTTTCTATGGGGCTAAGGTCAGGGGAGTTGGCGGGCCAATTTAGAACAGAAATACCATGGTCCGTTAACCAGGCACGGGTAGATTTTGCGCTGTGTGCAGGCGCCAAGTCCTGTTGGAACTTGAAATCTCCATCTCCATAGAGCAGGTCAGCAGCAGGAAGCATGAAGTGCTCTAAAACTTGCTGGTAGACGGCTGCGTTGACCCTGGATCTCAGGAAACAGAGTGGACCGACACCAGCAGATGACATGGCACCCCAAACCATCACCCAACCATGCAAATTTTGCATTTCCTTTGGAAATCGAGGTCCCAGAGTCTGGAGGAAGACAGGAGAGGCACAGGATCCACGTTGCCTGAAGTCTAGTGTAAAGTTTCCACCATCAGTGATGGTTTGGGGTGCCATGTCATCTGCTGGTGTCGGTACACTCTGTTTCCTGAGATCCAGGGTCAACGCAGCCGTCTACCAGCAAATTTTAGAGCACTTCATGCTTCCTGCTGCTGACCTGCTCTATGGAGATGGAGATTTCAAGTTCCAACAGGACTTGGCGCCTGCACACAGCGCAAAATCTACCCGTGCCTGGTTTACGGACCATGGTATTTCTGTTCTAAATTGGCCCGCCAACTCCCCTGACCTTAGCCCCATAGAAAATCTGTGGGGTATTGTGAAAAGGAAGATGCAGAATGCCAGACCCAAAAACGCAGAAGAGTTGAAGGCCACTATCAGAGCAACCTGGGCTCTCATAACACCTGAGCAGTGCCAGAAACTCATCGACTCCATGCCACGCCGCATTAACGCAGTAATTGAGGCAAAAGGAGCTCCAACCAAGTATTGAGTATTGTACATGCTCATATTTTTCATTTTCATACTTTTCAGTTGGCCAACATTTCTAAAAATCCCTTTTTTGTATTAGCCTTAAGTAATATTCTAATTTTGTGACACACGGAATTTTGGATTTTCATTTGTTGCCACTTCAAATCATCAAAATTAAATGAAATAAACATTTGAATGCATCAGTCTGTGTGCAATGAATAAATATAATGTACAAGTTACACCTTTTGAATGCAATTACTGAAATAAATCAAGTTTTTCAAAATATTCTAATTTACTGGCTTTTACCTGTATAAGGGTGTGTTTCAATAGTCTCATGAGGCTTGGCTCCAGTTTTATTTAAAAAAAAAAGTGCTTATTCCAAAGAGCTTCATTATTGGCAATGTTCTAAATGACTCACGTATCAAAAAGGAAGCTACATTAGAGTACTGAGTCGCACCCAGTGTCACCCGACATACTGAGAGAAACATGACAAGATGGGATTGGGGAGAACTAAAGATGAAGTGAAGAAATGAAGAGAGATGACTGATTGTCAGCCATCTGGGCCCATGAGCGGCTTCCTTCAAACCAGAAGCAGAATGTCACACAGGCAAAGGCTAAGCACAAATGTGCACGCTTATGGGCAGAGGAGGGCCATATTCATTAAACACATCAATCTTTTTAATAAATATTTCCTAAGGTGTCAAATCAATCTTAGGCAACCTTTCAAGCTACCCATCCAACCTTTTCTCATATGAATACGGCCCAGTGAGTAGTGATTAGGAGTGTGCATGCCTGGTCAGTGGTTCTGAGTCACAAAGTCAACCTCCTGAAACCTCATCCGGCGGGGTCTAGGCAGGTTGAAGCGCAACGCAGCTTCAGGGAAGCCGTTAGAACAGCGTTAAGAAAGAGCTGCAGCGGGATGAGCCGGGTGGGGTAGGGCGAGCGTGGGTGGCGGAAGGATTTACCAGGCCAGGCTGGGTGGGGTGAGGACACAGCGCATGCTCGACTCAGCTCCACACGCACATTCACACAGATAAGAGGAAGGAGAATGACAGCTCACTGAGTTTTATGCCGTACTAGCATTCGTTTTGGATAACTGGACCTAACATGGTGTGCATTTAGTTCTATTTAATAAAAGGCCTCGTCCACCTCACTGAGCTGCCAGCACTCCCGTGGGTGAGAGCAGTAAAAGTAGGGAAATACCTGCCGTGACACTATTCCAGTCAAGCAGTTTGTATGAGCGCGTGTTACCCAAGGCTGGGCCAGAACACACCGTTAGTACAAGAAAGAGAGAGACAGGGAGAAAGAAACAGAGAAGAAACAGTCTAACACACAACAGCAGCACTCCATGGACTCGAGGCATTATCAGACAGCACTGGTTCACTAATGCAAAATGTACTACAATCTCAAAGATGAAAAGCCAAGGAGAAAAATGTTTGCCTCAAGATATATAAAGCGATCAACTCTTTTTCCTAATTTAACTGCAAGCAAAGCTGCAAATGACAATAAAAGGGACAATTCTGTTATCATTGCTTAAAAACACACCTACTGGAAATATTCAAAAAGTTATCCCGTGTACAAAATATAATGCATATTGCATACCTGCCAACTTTTGAAATCAGAAAAACCTAGTAGCCAGGGTCCAAGGGCCGCAGGCCCCGGTAGGTCCAGGACAAAGTCCTGGTGGGGGGTTCCTTCGCCCCCCGACGCAAAATGATTATTAGCATTCAGACAGGTTAAAATGTTGCTAAAACCATCACTTTTCTATCAGTCACAGTGACTTTTCAAAACAAAAATATTACAGCAAAAATCATATGGGTTGATTGACATGTTTATTCTGTAAGCTAACTTCAATAGTTTGAAATTATTTTGACAGTTAATGCCAGTTATCCTGTCAACCTTTCACAAGACTTCAATTTGTTAATTGGAAGTATAAACAGTATAAACACTTTTTACAGTAAACAAATGGTAAAACAGTACTAAACAATTCCATTAAAAAAAAAATTGGTGTCATTATTAACTTTCTGTCCAAGCTTGTATAATCTACTGCCTTGTTCAATTGTAAAAAATACTCTGTGCCTAAAATTCACATTTCTATCACAATTATCATACTGTAAACATGGTAAGCTAACTTCATTAAAATTAATAGTCCTGTCAATAGCATGGAATTACAATTCAAATGTCGTTTTTTTGTAAGCCTTTCAAAAGAATTCAAAATATGAAAAATTCATGAAAATTAATTTAAGCCATCAGACACTTGAAAAGTGGGTACATCACATCTCTAATGTAATCATTTGAACTTTTCAACAGAAATAGCACTGCAAAAATATTAAGGACATACTTCTGTATTTTGGTAGTTATGCTGTCAACATTTAACAAGATTTCTTCAACTTGGACTTGAAAGCATAAATAGTATAAACACTTTTAACAGTATAACAGTACTAAACAATTCCAATAGATAACATTGGTGTCATTACCTTTTTGTGGCTAAAATCCAAATTTATTCTATCAGATTGATCATACTGCAAAAATGATATGGTAACTTTATGATAAGTTTACTTGAAGTGGCATAAAACACTGAAAGTGATTGTTCCTATAACCCCTTTGTTTCAAATGTTTGTTCCACTTGTGGCAGTCGGGCACCAGCATACCGTCTTTGACAACTTGAAGTGGCATAAAACACTGAAAGTGATTGTTCCTATAACCCCTTCGTTTTAAATGTTTTATACCACATCAAGTTGTCAAAGACGTGCTGTGAAATACAGCCGACAGGATTGCGCACCAAACACGAAGCAAGGCCAAAGTGCATGCATGGTGCAGGAGAACAAAGGACTTCTTTCATTTAAGGTTTGTGATAAACCATCAAACTCATTCGTTAAAAGGACTCTATAGTAATATAAAGTGAGTTTTTCTGGACATTATCATGCAAGAAAAGTTTATTTTTGGGACCGCGATCACCGCGTAATGATTTTTAAAGGTTGCATTACAAACATTTAACTGTCCCATGTAATCAGCCAGTGCGATTGGAAGTCCATGCTCAATTATTGCCTCCGTAAATAAAACTTCGGCATTTATCACATCCAAAGAATCTGTTTGGGCGACGAAAAACGTTGAAAGTTTTCCACTTGTATCGCTAGCAACGGCATTAGACTTGTGTTTTTTTGTCCCAACGTGGTCTTTTACATCGCTAATTCCTCCATGTCCGATCGAAAAATCTTGTCTGCACAAGGTGCAATTCGCGTAGTTCTCACCCTTTTTTTTTTTAAATTAATGAAAAACCGTATTTTTTATCACTGCAACCGTAACCCGGAATAGGTTGATGAAAACCGTACTAATTACGGGAAAACCGGAGTAGTTGGCAGGTATGATATTGTGAATGCTCCAGTTAAGGCCTCTATTTCATTTACTGCCGAGTCTACAAAAGTCTTATTTTAAAAAACAACAACATTTAAAATGATTAATTTGAAGAAAAAACATTGTAGATAAGAACACTGTTTCGTGTACCTCAAGTAGAAACCGAATGTGCATATAAAAGCAAAACAAGCATTATAAACTAAGTAATATGGCAGAAAGAAATTAATAAATAAATGAAAATTGTGCAAGATAACACCTTACGAACATAAGAGATAAACAAATAAAAACAAATGTAAGAATTTTGCAAGATGACACCTGATGGCCTTAAGACGTAACTGCACTTTTTGTCCATATAGATAAAAATAGTGCTCTTATATGAGATCTAGTATTGCACATTGGGCTGCACGATTATGGCCAAAATAATCATCACGATTATTAATCACGATTATTTACTATGTTATATAAAACAGTGTTGGGGTGGGGCGTGAACGCAACACCATCATGTCATTTGTAATGTCGAATAAAAAGGCTTTAGATAATAGATATTATCCATATATTCAAAGACAAACATTTGTGTGTTTTTGTTCATTAGTAGTATTACCATGTCAACTTTTTCTCATTACATGATGCCTTCATCTCTATTTTTACATGATGATAGAGAGAGGTATTTTTTTAAAGTTATGTACATTTACATGAACTAAATGTAGTTATATGTTGTATCGGGACAGATCCATAAAGAGTATGAGCAGAAATATGTCATATAGGAATTAACAGTACAACATAAAACATGAATAAAATGCTATGTCACATGAATAGTTTTTAAAGTAATAACTTTGTGAAATGGAAAAAAAATGCCACAACTAATGTAAAACAAACATGGTGTTTACTTTTTGTTATTAATATAAAGCAGTATGGCTAATGAAGATAAGGCCATTTAAACAAGCTTTGTTCATCTCCAACAACAGTTTGGCCACCAAAAATAAACAGGAGTGATACCTCCAACATCTAATACACAATCTTTGTGCGTCACTAACAAAACTCAGCGTGTTGATACTTCACAGCCTACATTCAATTTGATGAGATGACAAAACATTTGAGCTAGTATTGATGTTATTGCAACAATGACAAAGTGAGCAGTTACATGAAGGACCAGTGACCGTCCCAGTAAACAAAGGGCATGAATTTCTAAACAAGTTGTGGCAACGTTCCCCACACATGGCCTGCTGCTTGGTAACTTTCAGTCACAGCAGCTGAGTGACATCAAGTATTTTTCTCCTTCGCTGTGTACTTTTTGTGTGGGAATGTGTCTCCAATATTGTCCAGACATGTCACCAACTAATACCAGCAGTGCGCTCTTAAACGCACACAGAGACTCCACAGTAGTGAAGCCAGTGAAATTAAGTAAAAAAAAATATATATAATCGGCTCCGCTTACTCAAAGGGCAAATCTCCTGAGCAAGGACTCATACCTGCCAACTTTTGAAATCAGAAAAACCTAGTAGCCAGGGTCCAGGGGCCGCAGACCCTGGTAGGTCCAGGACAAAGTCCTGGTGGGGGGTTCCGACGCAAAATGATTGATTGCATTCAGACAGGTTAAAATGTTGCTAAAACCATCACTTTTCTATCAGTCACAGTGACTTTTCAAAACAAAAATATTACAGCAAAAATCATATGGGTTGATTGACATGTTTATTCTGTAAGCTAACTTCAATAGTTTGAAATTATTTTGACAGTTAATGCCAGTTATCCTGTCAACCTTTCACAAGACTTCAATTTGTTAATTGAAAGTATAAACACTTTTTACAGTAAACAAATGGTAAAACAGTACTAAACAATTCCATTAAAAAAAAAATTGGTGTCATTAACTTTCTGTCCAAGCTTGTATAATCTACTGCCTTGTTCAATTGTAAAAAATATTCTGTGCCTAAAATTCACATTTCTATCACAATTATCATACTGTAAACATGGTAAGCTAACTTCATTAAAATTAATAGTCCTGTCAATAGCATGGAATTACAATTCAAATGTAGTTTTTTTGTAAGCCTTTCAAAAGAATTCAAAATATGAAAAATTAATGAAAATTAATTCAAGCCATCAGACACTTGAAAAGTGGCACATCACATCTCTAATGTAATCATTTTAACTTTTCAACAGAAATAGCACTGCAAAGATATTAAGGACATACTTCTGTATTTTGGTAGTTATGCTGTCAACATTTAACCTACTCAGTGGCCTAGTGGTTAGAGTGTCCGCCCTGAGATCGGTAGGTTGTGAGTTCAAACCCCGGCCGAGTCATACCAAAGACTATAAAAATGGGACCCATTACCTCCCTGCTTGGCACTCAGCATCAAGGGTTGGAATTGGGGGTTAAATCACCAAAATGATTCCCGGGCGCGGCCACCGCTGCTGCCCACTGCTCCCCTCACCTCCCAGGGGGTGATCAAGGGTGATGGGTCAAATGCAGAGAATAATCTCGCCACACCTAGTGTGTGTGTGACAATCATTGGTACTTTAACTTTTAACTTTAACTTTATTCAACAAGATTTCTTCAACTTGGGCTTGAAAGCATAAATAGTATAAACACTTTTAACAGTATAACAGTACTAAACAATTCCAATAGATAACATTGGTGTCATTACATTTTTGTGGCTAAAACCCAAATTGTATCGCTAGCAACGGCATTAGACTTGTGTTTTTTTGTCCCAACGTGGTCTTTTACATCGCTAATTCCTCCGTGTCCGATCGAAAAATCTTGTCTGCACAAGGTGCAATTCGCGTAGTTTTCACCCTTTTTGGAAGGGATAATTATTCCCGGATAGGCTTTTGAATATTCTTCACGGAATGACTGCAGTTTTCTTTTCGGTTTAAGACTCGTTTGCGATTTTTCTCCGGCTGATTCCATGATTGTTCGCTCGTTTGGAAACAATGGCAACAGGTGCCTCGTGCTTGGCAGCGGTGCTATAAATAGCCTCGCGCATGGAATTCGGAATGGCTCGATAGGAAGTTACGGGAAGCAGTGTCGATTGTCATTGTTGTTACGCGATTTCGTGAATAAAACGTTTAAAAATATATATTTTTTAATTAATGAAAAACCGTATTTTTTATCACTGCAACCGTAACCCGGAATAGGTTGATGAAAACCGTACTAATTACGGGAAAACCGGAGTAGTTGGCAGGTATGCAAGGTCCGTGTAGTTTCCGCCATGTTTTCTAACGGCACAAGTGCCCATGCACCGGCGCTGCTGCGACTGTTTACAGGAAAAATTCATTAACAAATGACAGATATTCGGTAATTAAAAATGAAATTTCTTTCTCTCTCGCATTTGAAAAGAATTGTCACATCTCTCTCTCTCGCTCTCTCGCTTTCAAACTCGCTCTCGCATTTGAAAAATATTGTCACAGCTCTCTCCCTCTCGCTCTCTATCGAACTCGCTCTCGAATTTGTAATTGTAAATAATTGTCACCCCTCTCTCTCTCTCTCTCTCTCGAATTTGAAAATAATTGTCACCCCAATAATTGCAATCGAATCGATTCATGACAAATTCATAAACAAATGACAGATATTGGGTAATTAAAAATGTAATTTCTCTCTATCTCTCTTGAACTCTCTCAAATTTGAAAATTGTCACCTCAATAATTGGAATCGAATCGATTCATGAAAAATTCATTAAAGGGGAACATTTTCACCAGACCTATGTAAGCTTCAATATATACCTTGATGTTGCAGAAAAAAGACCATATATTTTTTTAACCGATTTCCGAACTCTAAATGGGTGAATTTTGGCGAATTAAACGCCTTTCTAATATTTGCTCTCGGAGCGATGACGTCACAACGTGACGTCGCATCGGGAAGCAATCCGCCATTTTCTCAAACACCGAGTCAAATCAGCTCTGTTATTTTCCGTTTTTTCGACTGTTTTGCGTACCTTGGAGACATCATGCCTCGTCGGTGTGTTGTCGGAGGGTGTAACAACACGAAAAGGGACGAATTCAAGTTGCACCAGTGGCCCAAAGATGCCAAAGTGGCAAGAAATTGGACGTTTGTTCCGCACACTTTACCGACGAAAGCTATGCTACGACAGAGATGGCAAGAATGTGTGGATATCCTGCGACACTCAAAGCAGATGCATTTCCAACGATAAAGTCAAAGAAATCTGCCGCCAGACCCCCATTGAATCTGCCGGAGAGTGTGAGCAATTCAGGGACAAAGGACCTCTGTAGCACGGCAAGCAATGGCGGCAGTTTGTTCCCGCAGACGAGCGAGCTAAACCCCCTGGATGTCTTGGCTCACACCGTCCCGAAGATGATCAAGAGAAGAATATCGACCCTAGCTTCCCTGGCCTGCTGACATGAGGGTATGTCTACAGAATATATTAATTGATGAAAATTGGGCTGTCTGCACTCTCAAAGTGCATGTTGTTGCCAAATGTATTTCATATGCTGTAAACCTAGTTCATAGTTGTTAGTTTCCTTTAATGCCAAACAAACACATACCAATCGTTGGTTAGAATGCGATCGCCGAATTCGTCCTCGCTTCCTCCCGTATCGCTGGCTGTCGTGTCGTTTTCGTCGCTTTCGCTTGCATACGGTTCAAACCGATATGGCTCAATAGCTTCAGTTTCTTCTTCAATTTCGTTTTCGCTACCTGCCTCCACACTACAACCATCCGTTTCAATACATGCGTAATCTGTTGAATCGCTTAAGCCGCTGAAATCCGAGTCTGAATCCGAGCTAATGTCGCTATAGCTTGCTGTTCTTTCCGCCATGTTTGTTTGTGTTGGCATCACTATGTGACGTCACAGGAAAATGGATGGGTGGTTAAAATCAGGCACTTTGAAGCTTTTTTTTAGGGATATTGCGTGATGGGTAAAATATTTGAAAAAAACTTCGAAAAATATAATAAGCCACTGGGAACTGATTTTTGATGGTTTTAACCATTCTGAAATTGTGATAATGTTCCCCTTTAACAAATGACAGATATTCAGTAATTAAAAATGCAATCTCTCTCTCTCTCGAACTCATTCACTCTCTCTCTCGAACTCACTCTCTCTCTCTCTCTCTCTCTTGAACTCTTTCTCTCTTGAACTCACTCTCTCTCGAACTCACTCTCTCTCGAATTTGAAAAGAATTGTCACCCCAATATTTGGAATCCAATCATTCATGAGGTGCCCAAAGATTCACACCTCTAATTTGCAGTAATTTATTGGTGAATAAATATTTAGCCTTCAAACAATGCTAATTACAATTTAATGATTACAATTACAAATTGCATTTTGTTTCCCTAACCCAGCCATCTAACGATGGATTCTGATGCGTCATCTAAGTTGCTGCTTCTTGATCTTAGCGCTGCTTTCGATACCGTCGATCATAATATTTTATTAGAGCGTATCAAAACACGTATTGGTATGCAGACTTAGCTTTGTCGTGGTTTAACTCTTATCTTACTGACAGGATGCAATGCGTCTCCCATAATAATGTGACCTCGGACTATGTTAAGGTAACGTGCGGAGTTCCTCAGGGTTCGGTTCTTGGCCCTGCACTCTCTAGTATTTACATGCTGCCGCTAGGCGACATCATACGCAAATACGGTGTTAGCTTTCACTGTTATGCTGATGACAGCCAACTCTACATGCCCCTAAAGCTGACCAACACGCCGGATTGTAGTCAGCTGGAGGCGTGTCTTAATGAAATTAAACAATGGATGTCCGCTAACTTCTTGCAACTCAACGCCAAGAAAACGGAAATACTGATTATCGGTCCTGCTAAACACCGACATTTATTTAATAATACCACCTTAACATTTGACAACCAAACAATTACACAAGGCGAATCAGTAAAGAATCTGGGTATTATCTTCCACCCAACTCTCTCCTTTGAGTCACACATTAAGAGTGTTACTAAAACGGCCTTCTTTCATCTCCGTAATATCGCTAAAATTCGTTCTATTCTATCCACTAGCGACGCTGAGATCATTATTCATGCGTTCGTTACGTCTCGTCTCGACTACTGTAACGTATTATTTTCGAGTCTCCCTATGTCTAGCATTAAAAGACTACAATTGGTACAAAATGCGGCTGCTAGACTTTTGACAAGAACAAGAAAGTTTGATCATATTACGCCTATACTGGCTCACCTGCACTGGCTTCCTGTGCACTTAAGATGTGACTTTAAGGTTTTACTACTTACGTATAAAATACTACACGGTCTAGCTTCGTCCTATCTTGTCGATTGCATTGTACCATATGTCCCGACAAGAAATCTGCGTTCAAAGAACTCCGGCTTATTAGTGATTCCCAGAGCCCAAAAAAAGTCTGCGGGCTATAGAGCGTTTTCTATTGGGGCTCCAGTACTATGGAATGCCCTCCCGGTAACAATTAGAGATGCTACCTCAGTAGAAGCATTTAAGTCCCATCTTAAAACTCATTTGTATACTCTAGCCTTTAAATAGCCCCCCTGTTAGACCAGTTGATCTGCCGTTTCTTTTCTTTTCTCCTCTGCTCCCCTATTCCTTGTGGAGGGGGGGGGGGGGGGGGGGCACAGGTCCAGTGGCCATGGATGAAGTGCTGGCTGTCCAGAGTCGGGACCCGGGGTGGACCACTCGCCTGTGCATCGGCTGGGAACATCTCTGCGCTGCTGACCCGTCTCCGCTCGGGATGGTGTCCTGCTGGCCCCACTATGGACTGGACTCTTACTATTATGTTGGATCCACTATGGACTGGACTCTCACAATATTATGTCAGACCCACTCGACATCCATTGCTTTCGGTCTCCCCTAGAGGGGGGGGGTTACCCACATATGCGGTCCTCTCCAAGGTTTCTCATAGTCATTCACATCGACGTCCCACTGGGGTGAGTTTTTCCTTGCCCTTATGTGGGCTTTGTACCGAGGATGTCGTTGTGGCTTGTGCAGCCCTTTGAGACACTTGTGATTTAGGGCTATATAAATAAACATTGATTGATTGATTGATCACAACTAACTACACATTAAATCAAAAAGGTCAATAGGACTACCGGTAATTGACAAAACTAATGACCAAGTAAATTGCCAGGAGGGTTATTGAATTCTACTAAGAATGTAGAATTTGGACACAAAACAAATACACAGCCAGTGCACACCTTTAGGTAAATGACAATTCAGTAGATTACTGCAATGCAGAAGCAGCAGGCAACAAATTGGAGCCATGCACCACTACAGCACCTCCACGAATCATCACACACAATAACGTCGCAGGCAAAAACAGAGTTATTTGCTTTACAAAATTGACAATGCAAAAGTTGCCAATCTGAACAGGGGGATGCTATCTTTTGCTGTCTCTACAGTATAATGCTTCTAACTAACCTTTCACCTGTTTCGGACCAAAGAATCATTGTCGACTTTCATCATGTTACTTTAGAGAGACATAGAAAAGCTATTGAGCAACGACAAGATCAGACTTTGACTCTATACATTCAAATCGTTTAGTTTCAGTATAAGAATGACAAGCTATAAGTGGGACATGTTGCACTCATGAACTCACCAGGGTTGTGTATGCGGTCTAATAGTTTGACCGAGCGAGCGCTGACCACTCCGCCGACATGGACCAGAAACCCAGGTGGGAAAGATGTCAACGTGAAGAAGGGGAATTCCTGGACACACAAGAAACATCCTGGTCACTTACCAGCAGAGGAAAACACGTGTAATAATGTATCTAAACTCAAATGAGATCCAACAGAATGGCTGTTTATCATCGTGTAAAGGACTGCTTTGCTAATGAGGGTGAACAATCTACATTTCTATTCAGATGGGATGCATGTGCAATTTGCCAACCAAATCTACTTAATTTCCACTGCAAGAAATTAAATGAGAAAAAAAAAGAGATGGCTACTAAAACCTACACTACATCATATTAGATGAATCTATAAAGGATTGGAACATGCCAACATGCAACAAGTGATGTACTGCCCCTACCTCCATGCAAATCCCCTATTGGGTTCATTCCTCATCAAACCTCAATGACATTTCAGATACATACAGTGGGGCAAAAAAGTATTTAGTCAGCCACCAATTGTGCAAGTTGTCCCACTTAAAATGATGACAGAGGTCTGTAATTTTCATCATAGGTACACTTCAACTGTGAGAGACAGAATGTGAAAAAAAATCCAGGAATTCACATTGTAGGATTTTTAAAGAATTTATTTGTAAATTATGGTGGCAAATACGTATTTGGTCAATAACAAAAATTCAACTCAATACTTTGTAATATAACCTTTGTTGGCAATAACAGAGGTCAAACGATTACTATAGGTCTTTACCAGGTTTGCACACACAGTAGCTGGTATTTTGGCCCATTCCTCCATGCAGATCTTCTCGAGAGCAGTGATGTTTTGAGGCTGTCGCCGAGCAACACGGACTTTCAACTCCCTCCACAGATTTTCTATGGGGTTGAGGTCTGGAGACTGGCTAGGCCACTCCAGGACTTTCAAATGCTTCTTACGGAGCCACTCCTTCGTTGCCCGGGCGGTGTGTTTGGGATCATTGTCATGCTGGAAGACCCAGCCACGTTTCATCTTCAAAGCTCTCACTGATGGAAGGAGGTTTTGGCTCAAAATCTCACGATACATGGCCACATTCATTCTTTCCTTAACACGGATCAGTCGGCCTGTCCCCTTAGCAGAAAAACAGCCCCAAAGCATGATGTTTCCACCCCCATGCTTCACAGTAGGTGTGGTGTTCTTGGGATGCAACTCAGTATTCTTCTTCCTCCAAACACGTCGAGTTGAGTTTATACCAAAAAGTTCTATTTTGGTTTCATCTGACCACATGACATTCTCCCAATCCTCTGCTGTATCATCCATGTGCTCTCTGGCAAACTTCAGACGGGCCTGGACATGCACTGGCTTAAGCAGGGGGACACGTCTGGCACTGCAGGTTTTGATTCCCTGTCGGCGTAGTGTGTTACTGATGGTAACCTTTGTTACTTTGGTCCCAGCTCTCTGCAGATCATTCACCAGGTCTCTCCGTGTGGTTCTGGGATTTTTGCTCCCCGTTCTCATGATCATTATGACCCCACGGGATGAGATCTTGCGTGGATCCCCAGATCGAGGGAGATTATCAGTGGTCTTGTATGTCTTCTATTTTCTGATAATTGCTCCCACAGTTGATTTTTTCACACCAAGCTGCTTGCCTATTGTAGATTCACTCTTCACAGTCTGGTGCAGGTCTTCAATTCTTTTCCTGGTGTCCTTCGACAGCTCTTTGGTCTTGGCCATAGTGGAGTTTGGAGTCTGACTGTTTGAGGTTGTGGACAAGTGTCTTTTATACAGATAACGAGTTCAAACAGGTGCCATTAATACAGGTAACGAGTGGAGGACAGAAGAGCTTCTTAAAGAAGAAGTTACAGGTCTGTGAGAGCCAGAGATCTTCCTTGTTTGAAGTGACCAAATGCTTATTTTCCACCATAATTTACAAATAAATTCTTCAAAATTCCTACAATGTGATTTCCTGGATTTTTTTTCACATTCTGTCTCTCACAGTTGAAGTGTACCTATGATGATAATTACAGACCTCTGTCATCATTTTAAGTGGGAGAACTTGCACAATCGGTGGCTGACTAAATACTTTTTTGCCCCACTGTATGGAATAGAGTGTAAAAAACAAGTTATACAAAGTGCACCTAAAATGAATTTCTAACCCAATGATTCATTCAAATGAATGTACAATGGAACCTATAAATGGTACAATTTGCAATAACAGTTTGTTTTATGATTGCAATATTCAACTCGGGGAAGTTTTTCTCTTTCCAATATTTCTAAAAATGTTTCTAAATCTGAACAAATCCTGTTCAATTTAACAGGTTCCATTGCAAATGCAAAATATTGTGACTGTTCCTTTGACCATTCATGAGTCTCTTACAGTAGTTTAAAATACTGGAGCATCTATTTCGCGTCTTCTTTGTTCAAGGTTGGAATGATGGTTATAATTTAAATACCGGTAAACATAAAAAGGTGCAGGTTTCGGACGGCAATTTATAATTTATTGTCCTCTAAGCCAGTGTTTTTCAACTAGTGTACCGTGAGATATTGTCTGGTGTGCCGTGGGAGATTATGTAATTTCCCCTAATTGGGTTAAACATATTTTTTGCAAACCAGTAATTATAATCCACAAATGGGCCATTGTTGAGTGTCTGTGCTGTCTAGAGATCGGCAGAGTTACCGTGTAATACTCTTCCACATCAGTAGGTGGCAGCAGGTAGCTAATTTCTTTGTAGATGTCGGGAACATGGTTTGTCGTGATCCCAATATGCCGACGACAGCGGGAGGCAGTGTGCAGGTAAAAAGGTATCTAATGCTTAAACCAAAAAAAAACAAAAGGCAAGTGCCGCTAAGAAAAGGCATTGAAGATTAGGGTTGGCTATGCAAAACGACGCTAAAACTGAACTGGCTGCAAAGTAAACAAAAACAGAATGCTGGACGACAGCAAAGACTTACAGCGTGTGGAGGAGCAGACGGCGTCCACAAAGTACATCCGTACAATTGCGGGAACAAGTTTTTATTGTCAATATCGGCTGCTGAATTTCATTTTTTTTATGTTTTCTGCTCGTGGTGTGCCTTGAGATTTTTTCAATGAAAAAAATGTGCCTTGTAGAGATGCGCGGTTTGCGGGCACAACCGCGGAGTCCGCGGATTATCCGGATGAAATTAAAAAAAATTAGATTTTATCCGCGGGTTGGGTCGGGCGGTTGAAATAAAAAAAAATTAGATTTTAAATAGATTCAGGCGGGTGGCAGTTAAACCAATTTGGAAATATATATACATAGTTAAATGTTGTTACCCACATACGAAAAACGAGCAGGCACCTGCTGCATATGCCACAACAGAAGAAGAAAAAAAAAAGAGATGGACACTTTTACGGAGCGGAGAAGGGACGCCTCGCCGGGGTCCGGGACCGAGGCCCCTTCCCCCGAGAGGGCCCCACCGGGAGCCGTAGCTGAGGCGATCCGTGAGAAGGGCCCGACGCACGTCCAGGGTCACCACCGCGCCCACCGCACCGACACCCCGCCTCGTCCGCCTTCGCCGCGGCCGGCGTCACGCGCAGCAGGTAAGCAGCTTACCTGCCTGCCACCCCCGTGGCCGGGGGCTCGTAACAGGGGTCACTCCGCGCGCTCCGCCCGCGCAGCTTACCTGCCCGCCACCCCTGTTGCCGGGGGCGCGTAACAGGGGTCACTCCGCGCGCAGTGCGCTCACGAAAGGGGTGGGGCTCACCCTGGTTGATATAGACAGCAGGACTGTGGCCATGGAAGTCGGAACCCGCTAAGGAGTGTGTAACAACCCACCTGCCGAATCAACTAGCCCTGAAAATGGATGGCGCTGGAGCGTCGGGCCCATACTCGGCCGTCGCCGGCAGCGAGACGCGCTTGGAGGTGCGCTCAGCGCGGCTCCCATATGATTGCGCACTGGTGTGCGTCTGGGTCGTGACAGCGTGGCACGCGAATGTCTGTGCTGCATTGGATCAGTCTCCTTTCTTTAACAGGCAAAAGCTTTATAACCTCACTAATGCCTTGCATCGTCTATATTAGATATATAACAACGGGCGGGTGCGGTTCTGATCAAATGTTACATCGGGTGGATGGCGGATGGTTGACGACTTTCTGATGCGGTTGCGGATGAAATAATTGCCTATCCGCGCATCTCTAGTGCCTTGGCTCAGAAAAGGTGGAAAAACACTGCTCTAATCCACTGTGGAAAATGGAAACCTATGTGACGGACAGCTCTGAGCGGAAAGGCAAGAATGAGATGATGATGATGATAGGGTGAGCGTGCTCATTCTTGTCTGGAGACCAAGCTTGCAGGGAAAAGTAGTCGAGAACAGAGGGGGGGAAAAAGTTTGACAGGAGAATCCAGAAGGTAGACACGCATTGCCACACACCCAATCAAACCTGAGGGCCACACAACATCCACACAACAGCCGTCCAGCTATGTGTGAGAGTCTTTCAGAGCAAAGCACAGGTAGCCTGTGCCTCTTACATCCTCACACACACAGCAAGTAGTTGGGGGCCAGCATAGAAGTGGTGGTGGCGGCCATCAGATGGTCAGAGTGCTGCGATTGGAGGAATAATAAGAGAGAGAGAAATTGACACAAACGCGACATACCCTGGCGTTTAACAATAACCCAGAGGAGGAGGCTCCCTGTGTTGGTAGCACAGGCGGTCGAGAAGACAGAAAAGGGAACAATGTTTGTTTTTGCACAAACCCACTCCCTGCAACACATTTATTAGACACTCTCCTTTGGCTTTTCATGCACACACCTGACGCTAAAACACAGCTTTTTCTTTTACAATCGAGCTTTTAGTGTGTTCTGCCTGCAAACGTGTGCATGCCAAGTCAAAATGTCCTTATCGTATTTGTGAGCGTGACATGTCACCATACCCTCTGCTCGAGAGCCGTCTGCGTCTGTTGTCTAAGCAGCGTCTTCAGGGGTCCCGCCTCCTTGCCGGCACTGCCCCCACTGCCCATTCCTGGTCACAAAGAAGACATTCTCGCATCACTCGTTGCACGCAAAGGGAGTGGACGCATTAGTAACAATGGACAGTGTTAAATATACAAGACTGAGGATACCAGCTCCGTGTTCACTCTCACACCACTAAGCCTTTACATTATCTAAGGGTGGAGGGGGAAAAAAAACACCACGCTACATGCTCGGATATTAGAATTTCCCCCGTTTCACGTGTAGCGGAGATGTTAGACAGTGCAGTTATTTATGCACAGACAAGATGACTGTTAGATCAGAGTGCACAGTGCTGTTACTGAGGTTCCGTGACAAATGACAGCAGCCATCTGTACCCGAGGCTGCCAGCAGAAAGTCCTCAGTGAAGGACACGCTCTTTCTCAGCAAGGCAGAATCTGAGTGGGTGGAGGTAGGAGGGGACAGGGCGGCGGCGGCTCTGTGGGAACATCCAGGACCATTGCCCACTGAGCCAGAGAAGGACAGAGTGCCCGTGGAAAGGACAGGGGAGCTGGGGCAGAAGAAGATGCCGGGTCTACGTCTCACAGGCTGGGGCTCCTCTAACCAGCAGGAAATCAAAAGGAAAAGTGTTAAGGAAATACAAAATATTATAAATGGTCTGAAGAGAAAATGAGAGAAAAGAAATAGGAGGGAAAAAGAGGAATTTGGGCTCCCTCCTTAAAGGCAACTTTTCTACTGCACTGTATCAGCTTCATCCAGTTGGTCATTCACTTTTCAATTGACCAAGTGGAGGGGATCTACCTCCTTCATATATATCATTTATATTGATTTATTTATGAAAGAGACGTTTTTGTTAACAAGTTAAAGGTGTTTAATGATAATACAAGCATGTTTAACACATATAGATTCCTTTCTCTCATGAAGACAAGAATATAAGTTGGTGTATGACCCATACTTGCCAACCTTGAGACCTCCGATTTCGGGAGGTGGGGGGTGGGGGGCGTGGTCGGGGGGGCGTGGTTGGGGGCGTGGTTAAGAGATATATATATATATAAGAAATACTTGACTTTCAGTGAATTCTAGCTATATATATATATATATATATATATATATATATTATTACATATATATATATATATAAATAAAATAAATACTTGAATTTCAGTGTTCATTTATTTACACATATACACACACATAACACTCATCTACTCATTGTTGAGTTAAGGGTTGAATTGTCCATCCTTGTTCTATTCTCTGTCACTATCTTTCTAACCATGCTGAACACCCTCTCTGATGATGCATTGCTGTGTGGCACGCACAAAAGTGCTTTCATCAAATGCACTAGATGGCAGTATTGTCCTGTTTAAGAGTGTCACGACATTGCTGTTTACGGCAGATGAACTGCTTTACTGTAGACGTTCTTCATATTGCGGGAAAGCGGACTCAGGTCCGCATGGAGCTGGAGGGGGCGTGGCCTCCAGCTCCGCCTGAATTTCGGGAGATTTTCGGGAGAAAATTTGTCCCGGGAGGTTTTCGGGAGAGGCGCTGAATTTCGGGAGTCTCCCGGAAAATCCGGGAGGGTTGGCAAGTATGATATAGTAGTACAGTTGGCACAGTACAGTAAACTGACAGTTAATATTTAAACATTTAACATGTGACATTTCTAACAATTTTGAACAGAAATAGTTCATGCGCATTCAGATGAATTCTTCAAATTTACAATTAAAAAAATGTTGGCTGGGGGCCGGGCTGTATATATGCGCACTAATTAACTGAAAGAGCACGCACTTGGCGCGATGATGTCAAGTTATCGATGGAAAAATGCATTTTTAGACAATATGATTTGCCTGAGCGGCTAGGAGACCCCGAGAGTAACAAGCGCTTGCCTTGTTGCCTTTCCATTAAGAACAATAAATGAGTTTTTAGTATAAGTTTGCTGGTTTCAAGAAATGTAATGCTGAGCGCATATCATAATGTCAAGATAATGGCACTCGCATTTACTTTATTTAAGTATATTTTTCAACATATTGAGCAAAAAGGTTTTTGTTTTGTTTTTCTACCAAGAAAAGTGCACTTGTTATTAGTGAGAATATACTTATTTGAAGTATTTTTGGGTTAATTGAAGTTAGCTAATTTTACTTGTTTTGGAAAGCCAAATTTGGTTGTTCTATTGGCAGATAATTTTGCTTTGTTCAAATAAAATACCCCTAATTTTTGTATATTTTTTTCTTATTTTTGAACACTGACTTTTTGCAGTGTGGCCTCTAGAGATGCGCGGTTTGCGGACACAACCGCGGAGTCTGCGGATTATCCGCGGTTCGGGCGGTTGAAATAAAAAAAAATTAGATTTTATCCGCGGGTCGGGTCGGGCGGTTGAAATAAAAAAAAAAATTAGATTTTAAATAGATTCAGGCGGGTGGCAGTTAAACCAATTCGGAAATATATATACATAGTTAAATGTTGTTACCCACATACGAAAAACGAGCAGGCACCTGCAGCATATGCCACAACAGAAGAAAAAAAAAAAAGAGATGGACACTTTTACGGAGCGGAGAAGGGACGCCTCGCCGGGGTCCAGGACCGAGGCCCCTTCCCCCGAGAGGGCCCCACCGGGAGCCGTAGCTGAGGTGATCCGCGAGAAGGGCCCGACGCACGTCCAGGGTCACCACTGCGCCCACCGCACGACACCCCGCCTCGTCCGCCTTCGCCGCGGCCGGCGTCACAGGGGTCACTCCGCGCGCTCCGCCCACGCAGCTTACCTGCCCGCGCAGCTTACCTGCCCGCCACCCCCGTTGCCGGGGGTGCGTAACAGGGGTCACTCCGCGCGCAGTGCGCTCACGAAAGGGGTGGGGCAAGCAGAACTGGCGCTGCGGGATGAACCGAACGCCGGGTTAAGGCGCCCTATGCCGACGCTCATCAGACCCCAGAAAAGGTGTTGGTTGATATAGACAGCAGGACGGTGGCCATGGAAGTCGGAACCCGCTAAGGAGTGTGTAACAACCCACCTGCCGAATCAACTAGCCCTGAAAATGGATGGCGCTGGAGCGTCGGGCCCATACCCGGCCGTCGCCGGCAGCGAGACGCGCTTGGAGGTGCGCTCAGCGCGGCTCCCATATGATTGCGCACTGGTGTGCGTCTGGGTCGTGACAGCGTGGCACGCGAATGTCTGTGCTGCATTGGATCAGTCTCCTTTCTTTAACAGGCAAAAGCTTTATAACCTCACTAATGCCTTGCATCGTCTATATTAGATATATAACAACGGGTGGGTGCGGGCGGATGGCGGGCGGGTGCGGTTCTGATCAAATGTTACATCGGGTGGATGGCGGATGGTTGACGACTTTCTGATGCGGTTGCGGATGAAATAATTGCCTATCCGCGCATCTCTAGTAGGTACTGTGCAGTGGAAAAGGGGGCAAAAGCTCTCCATTTACAGAATATGGCATTTAAGAAGCGTTTCCTTAAAATCTACGTATAACCAACGGGGTACACGCCTGCAATAACTTAGCCATGACAGCTACTTAAGAACCTAAGATCAACAACAGCCCCTGATGAGACACAGTCCATCTATCCATTTTCTATACAGCTAAATTCTCATTAAGGTCACGGGTTAGCTGACTTTGGGCGAAAAGCGGCGAATATCCTAGACAGGTCGCCAGTCAATCGCAGCACACATACAGGTAAAAGCCAGTAAATTAGAATATTTTGAAAAACTTGATTTATTTCAGTAATTGCATTCAAAAGGTGTAACTTGTACATTATATGTATTCATTGCACACAGACTGATGCATTCAAATGTTTATTTCATTTAATTTTGATGATTTGAAGTGGCAACAAATGAAAATCCAAAATTCCGTGTGTCACAAAATTAGAATATTGTGTAAGGCTAATACAAAAAAGGGATTTTTAGAAATGTTGGCCAACTGAAAAGTATGAAAATGAAAAATATGAGCATGTACAATACTCAATACTTGGTTGGAGCTCCTTTTGCCTCAATTACTGCGTTAATGCGGCGTGGCATGGAGTCGATGAGTTTCTGGCACTGCTCAGGTGTTATGAGAGCCCAGGTTGCTCTGATAGTGGCCTTCAACTCTTCTGCGTTTTTGGGTCTGGCATTCTGCATCTTCCTTTTCACAATACCCCACAGATGTTCTATGGGGCTAAGGTCAGGGGAGTTGGCGGGCCAATTTAGAACAGAAATACCATGGTCCGTAAACCAGGCACGGGTAGATTTTGCACTGTGTGCAGGCGCCAAGTCCTGTTGGAACTTGAAATCTCCATCTCCATAGAGCAGGTCAGCAGCAGGAAGCATGAAGTGCTCTAAAACTTGCTGGTAGACGGCTGCGTTGACCCTGGATCTCAGGAAACAGAGTGGACCGACACCAGCTGGACTGCTGCTGAGTGGTCCAAAGTCATGTTTTCTGACGAAAGCAAATTTTGCATTTCCTTTGGAAATCGAGGTCCCAGAGTCTGGAGGAAGACAGGAGAGGCACAGGATCCACGTTGCCTGAAGTCTAGTGTAAAGTTTCCACCATCAGTGATGGTTTGGGGTGCCATGTCATCTGCTGGTGTCGGTCCACTCTGTTTCCTGAGATCCAGGGTCAACGCAGCCGTCTACCAGCAAGTTTTAGAGCACTTCATGCTTCCTGCTGCTGACCTGCTCTATGGAGATGGAGATTTCAAGTTCCAACAGGACTTGGCGCCTGCACACAGCGCAAAATCTACCCGTGCCTGGTATACGGACCATGGTATTTCTGTTCTAAATTGGCCCGCCAACTCCCCTGACCTTAGCCCCATAGAAAATCTGTGGGGTATTGTGAAAAGGAAGATGCAGAATGCCAGACCCAAAAACGCAGAAGAGTTGAAGGCCACTATCAGAGCAACCTGGGCTCTCATAACACCTGAGCAGTGCCAGAAACTCATCGACTCCATGCCACGCCGCATTAACGCAGTAATTGAGGCAAAAGGAGCTCCAACCAAGTATTGAGTATTGTACATGCTCATATTTTTCATTTTCATACTTTTCAGTTGGCCAACATTTCTAAAAATCCCTTTTTTGTATTAGCCTTAAGTAATATTCTAATTTTGTGACACACGGAATTTTGGATTTTCATTTGTTGCCACTTCAAATCATCAAAATTAAATGAAATAAACATTTGAATGCATCAGTCTGTGTGCAATGAATAAATATAATGTACAAGTTACACCTTTTGAATGCAATTACTGAAATAAATCAAGTTTTTCAAAATATTCTAATTTACTGGCTTTTACCTGTATAGACAATCGACCATTCACACTCACAGCATTACTTTTGGACAATTTAGAGTCTTTAATTAACCTAACATGCACATCTTTGGAATGTGGGAGTAAGTCGGAGTACCAAGAGAAAACCCACTCACGCACGGGGAGAACATGCAATGCAACATGTGCTTCTGCAAAGACACCACAAAAGACTAGGACAAAACTAATGCATGTGCAGCATCTTCATCATTGTGCACTAACACTATCTTTACATCGTCTCAAGCAGATGCAGAAGACACCGGGCCACTAAACAAAAGCTGGATCACATGGCAAAATAATAAATGAGCATGAATAATATGAAATAATAATCATCGTCATAAGAATAAAATAAAAATAAACCAGAGAAGCACCTCTGTGTAGTGTCAGAGGAGGGCTAGATGGACAAATGGGAAAGGGAGGCGTATGCAAGGGTGGGGGTCCTCATGTGCTTACCCGTCTTGGGCGTCAAACTGAGGTCTGTGTCTGATGATGAGGACTGGCGGCTGCATGGCTTGGAAGGAGAGAAGGGGGGAGGAGAGGACGAGGAGGTGGGAAGGGCTTTGAAAGGGGTAGGCGGGCCGGATGACGAGGGAAGGTCCTCACCAAATACCGGCCTGGCGGGAGAATATGACACACACACATCAGTCACGACCTCACCCTGTGTGTGTGTTTAACATATGGATGAGTAAACCGTTCAAATGAGAAGGTTACTTTTCGTTATGTGCCATGTTTGCTTTGTGGGAGGTGTGTTGGAGGTGCTACTTATGGCTAGAGAATGGAAAAAAAAAAGCAAGCGTGAAAAGCACAAAAGAAAGACAAAGAAACACAGACATACAGAACTTAGAAGAAGCAACAAAACACAAGTAGGTCAGGTCTAAGCAGGACAACTGAAGCACGTGTCCCAGGGGAGTAAGTCACAAGTCACATGACCGTCAGAGGGCGACAAAGGTTGTTCTCAAAACTCTTTTAGCAGCAATCTTATACATTTAATTAAGTACACCTGCACTACCTAACGAAGTCCTATGACAGCAACAAAATATTGTAACAGAGTGCGCACACACACAACATTAGACGCACCAACCTCTCTAAAAATGAACCCTAATGATACCAAAACCTTACTGGGACTCATTTGCCAATCCCTAGTGGCCCATTTGGCAGGAGAAGCGATGTGAAGCTGGTATCTAGTCATTAGATGTTATCCTATATCTATACAGCATCTTACAAAAGTGAGTACAGCCCTCACATGTCAGCAAGCGTGTTCTTCTCAAGGGACAACACTATAGCATTTGAATATCAGTGTACAGATTTTATTATAGTGTCGATTTCCTATCAACACACAACTATTATTGTCTAAAGCTGGCAACACAAGTGAGCACCAAGATTAGGGATGTCCCGATCCGATATTTGGATCGGATCGGCTGCCGATATTTGCCAAAAATTGCGTATCGGCAAGACATGGGAAAATGCCGATCCAGATAAAAAAAAAACTCCGGTCCGTGTTTTCCAACGCACCGATCCACTTTTCTGCTGCTCCCTAATTTCCGTTCCGCATTTTCCAGCACACCTTCAACACATCCACAGGTCTGTGGATTCTCACGCAGTTGCTTTTAGCTGCTGGCATTACACGACAGGCTCTTCTCACTCTTTCCTGTGTCTCCCTCTCACAGACAGCAAGCGCACCTTCTTACACACGTCACATACTGTCACGACATACGTCACATACGTATACGCCCTCCCCGAGCAGAGAGGTAGCAGCATGGCTAACGTTAGCTGTGATGCTAGCGCAGCCGTGCGAGCAACGCTCCCTCTAAGGTGCGCGCCTGTGCAATTGCGCACTGTTTAAGCGTCCTCTGCGCATAGCAAATCTATGCAACGCACAAAATCAAATTAAAAAATAAGCGCATAACAATTTTCGACACACGGACACGACAGAGAAAACGGTTTTCGTCATCATTGTTCAAATATTGTGACGTCTGTCGAGACGCTTATCTCCATTCGGTGCCACACGTCCACACCATCAAAATGCAGAGGCAAAAATTTCCACATCAACACCGTATGAAAAAATTTGTGATTTTTTTTAGTTGTGATTTCCTTCTCTGCATGAAAGTTTAAAAGTAGCATATATTAATGCAGTATGAAGAAGAATGTTTTAATGTAGACATGCAAGCCTTGAAATAAAATTTTGAAAATCAAGACTACATTTCCTGCAAATGGGTGCATTTCAACCCTATATTTTAACCTTAGATTTATTCTCATATCAAACTCTTTTGGCTGTCTTTTTGACACTTACATCCGGCGCCCCCCTCCACACCCTCGATTATAAATAATGTAAATAATTCAATGTGATCATCTTGTGTGATGACTGTATTATGATGATAGTATATATCTGATAGTATATATCTGTATCATGAATCAATTTAAGTGGACCCCGACTTAAACAAGTTGAAAAACTTATTCGGGTGTTACCATTTAGTGGTCAATTGTACGGAATATGTACTTCACTGTGCAACCTACTAATAAAAGTCTCAATCAATCAATCAAAACACATAGAATCATCATACTGCTGTGATTATATGCATCAAGTGTTCATTCAAGGCTAAGGCAAAATATCGAGATATATATTGTGTAGCCTTAAAATATCGCAATATTAAAAAAAGGCCATATCGCCCAGCCCTTGTTTCAATGATGCCATTTCTGTTTGTCATGTATAATTTTGTCTATTTTGTGTTTATCCTTGAATAAACAGGTCAGTTTCTTGTTACCAACCATTGTGTATTATTCAAACTCCCCTAATTCAGCTGGCTAGTTGTTATCAAGAGTACTAAAACCCTTTTCAACATGATTCTGACAACTAAGTAGGCTAAATAACTTTAAACTTTAATACATGCTCGGATAGGCCAGTATCGGTATCGGTCAGTATCGGTATCGGATCGGAAATGCAAAAACAATATCGGTATCGGTTCGGAAGTGCAAAAACCTGGATCGGGACATCCCTAACCAAGATAATTGTGCCTGTCCTCATGTGTCCTCTCTGGGGGTGCATGAGTGCTGCCAGCACTGAAGAGCGACAACAATAACGCAACGCTTTTCAAGTAACGGTGTTGTAAAGTTTGAACTAGTAATCAGATTACCCGTTACTAGTAAAAATACACTCCTATCCTTAACACTGGTGCTGACCCTAAAGACACAAGTTTACTCTGAGATGTACACAATTGTGTTGGCAGCTATCTGCTCTGAAAAGCTCATTTTAATGGGATAGTAGATCTATACTGCTATACAAGCTGGACACTGACTACTACTATTTCTATTGTATTATCCCTTGAGAAGATTTTTAAAATGCTTGCTGAAATGTAAACATCAAGTATCCCTACATTTACATCCTTCCCTGCCTCTGCGTACCAGAGAAGATGAGCGTGGGAACAGAGACAGAGAAGTTCTGGGACAGTCTCTGGGCGCTGCACACCGAATGCACGGGGCTGTTGTGGGTCGAGCGGCATCCGTGGGCTAAGGGAGACCTGGGCCAATCAGCGCGGTGGCGGAGGCGGAGAGAGAGAGCGAGACGGCCGGTTTGTTGGACACACAGTAAGAATTGTGTCAGTCCCAGTGGTGCAGCCAGAGAGAAGGAAATAAAGATAGGCACACAACAACTTACAACACAGCATTGGCAATAGGGTGAAAAGTGGGTTTGTTTCCACGGTCTTTCTGTAAGCCAAGCCTCACTTGAACATGAACATGCACGCCAGGGATGCAAACACAACAGGGCTAAAATGACTAACAATTTCCAAGCAGGTACACTACAAATGTTTGTAGCTATCCACTCTGTTTTTTTCCTTGTTGGCATTTTCCCCCAATAACTATAGATACAGTCATGGTCAAAAGTTGACATACACTTGTAAAGAACATCATGTCATGGTTGTCTTGACTTTCCAATCATTTCTACAACTCTTATTTTTTTGTGATAGAGTGATTGGAGCTAGGGATGTCCCGATCCGATATTTGGATCGGATCGGCTGCCGATATTTGCCAAAAATTGCGTATCGGCAAGGCATGGGAAAATGCCGATCCAGATCCAGTTTTAAAAAAAACTCCGGTCCGTGTTTTCCAACGCACCGATTTAAATAATACATTCCACTTTTCTGCTGCTCCGTAATTTCCGTTCCGCATTTTCCAGCACACCTTCAACACATCCACTGGTCTGTGAATTCTTACGCAGTTGCTTTTAGCTGCTGTCATTACACGACAGGCTCTTCTCACTCTTTCCTGTGTCTCCCTCTCACAGACAGTTAGTGCACCTTCTTAAACACGTCACATACTGTCACGTCATACGTCACATATGTATACGTCCTCCCCGAGCAGAGAGTGGCTAACGTTAGCTGTGATGCTAGCGCAGCCGTGCGAGCAACGCTCCCTCTAAGGCAGTGGTTCTCAACCTTTTTTCAGTGATGTACCCCCTGTGAACATTTTTTTAATTCAAGTACCCCCTAATCAGAACAAAGCATTTTTGGTTGAAAAAAAGAGATAAAGAAGTAAAATACAGCACTATGTCATCAGTTTCTGATTTATTAAATTGTATAACAGTGTAAAATATTGCTCATTTGTTGTTGTCTTTCTTGAACTATTTGGAAAAAAAGATATAAAAATAACTAAAAACTTGTTGAAAAATAAACAAGTGATTCAATTATAAATAAAGATTTCTACACATAGAAGTAATCAACTTAAAGTGCCCTCTTTGGGGATTGTAATAGAGATCCATCTGGATTCATGAACTTAATTCCAAACATTTATTCACAAAAAAATAAATCTTTAACATCAATATTTATGGAACATGTCCACAAAAATCTAGCTGTCAACACTGATTTTTTTTTTGAGACATTTAAAAAAAATCTCTGCATGAAAGTTTAAAAGTAACATATATTAATGCAGTATGAAGAAGAATGTTTTAATGTAGACATGCAAGCCTTGAAAGAAAATTTTGAAAATCAAGACTACATTTCCTGCAAATGGGTGCATTTCTACCCTATATTTTAACTTTAGATTTATTCTCATATTAAACTCTTTTGGCTGTCTTTTTGACACTTACATCCGGCGCCCCCCTCCACACCCTGGATTATAAATAATGTAAACAATTCAATGTGATTATCTTGTGTGATGACTGTATTATGATGATAGTATATATCTGATAGTATATATCTGTATCATGAATCAATTTAAGTGGACCCCGACTTAAACAAGTTGAAAAACTTATTGGGGTGTTACCATTTAGTGGTCAATTGTACGGAATATGTACTTCACTGTGCAACCTACTAATAAAAGTCTCAATCAATCAATCAAAACACAGAATCATCATACTGCTGTGATTATATGCATCAAGTGTTCATTCAAGGCTAAGGCAAAATATCGAGATATATATCGTGTATCGCAATATGGCCTTAAAATATCGCAATATTAAAAAAAGGCCATATCGCCCAGCCCTAGTTCAATGATGCCATTTCTGTTTGTCATGTATAATTTTGTCTATTTTGTGTTTATCCTTGAATAAACAGGTCAGTTTCTTGTTACCAACCATTGTGTATTATTCAAACTCCCCTAATTCAGCTGGCTAGTTGTTATCAAGAGTACTAAAACCCTTTTCAACATGATTCTGACAACTAAGTAGGCTAAATAACTTTAATACATGCTCGGATAGGCCGGTATCGGTCAGTATCGGTATCGGTCAGTATCGGTATCGGTCAGTATCGGTATCGGATCGGAAATGCAAAAACAATATCGGTATCGGATCGGAAGTGCAAAAACCTGGATCGGGACATCCCTAATTGGAGCACATACTTGTTGGTCACATTGTTGTTTCATCTGACATCACATGGACAAAGATAAGACCTTCTGAAGGAAAGTTCTGTGGTCAGATAAAACAAAAATGGAGGGTGTACCCCGCCTTACGCCCGATTGTAGCTGAGATAGGCTCCAGCGCCCCCCGCGACCCCAAAGGGAATAAGCGGTAGAAAATGGATGGATGGGATGGAGCTGTTTGGCCACAATATCCAGCAATATGTTTGGAGGAGAAAAGGTGAGGCCTTTAATCCCAGGATCACTATCCTACCGTCAAGCATGGTGGTAGTAGTATTATGCTCTGGGACTGTTTTGCTGCCAATAGGACTGGTACTTTACAGAGAGTAAATGGGACAATGAAAAAGGAGGATTACCTCCAAATTCTTCAGGACAAGCTAAAATCATCAGCCCGGAGGTTGGGTCTTGGGCACAGTTGGGTGTTCCAACAGGACAATGACCCCAAACACACGTCAAAAGTGGTAAAGGAATGGCTAAATCAGGCTACAATTAATGTTTTAGAATGGCCTTCCCAAAGTCCTGACTTAAACGTGTGGACAATGCTGAAGAAACAAGTCCATGTCAGAAAACCAACACATTGAACTGCACCAATTTTGTCAAGAGGAGTGGTCAAAAATTCAAGCAGCTTGTGGATGGCTACCAAAAGTGCCTTATTGCAGGTAAACTTGCCAAGGGACATGTAAGCAAATATTAACATTGCTGTATGTATACTTTTGACCCTCACATTTTCAGTAGACCCATAATAAATTCATAAAAGAAGCAAACTTCATGAATGTTTTTTGTGACCAACAAGTATGTGCTCCAATCACTACATCACTAAAAAATAAGAGATGTAGAAATGATTGGAAACTCAAGACAGCAATGACATGATGTTCTTTACACGTGTATGTAAACTTTTGACCACCACTGCACCTTCTGTATGTATGATTGAGAAGTGGTTCCATCCCTGACACGCGACAACACACAAGCATACCAGCAGAGTGCAGCAGCAGACCAAATGGAGTGGGTCAGAACATGCTCATTAAATACCATTAGGAGGCAACACGACACTGTGCAGAGAGCAGTAAGCCATGCAAGAGCAGACAAAGTAGGGTGGGTAAAAATGTTGGTTTGTGTGCGTGCGTGCGTGTGTGTGTACTGTACGTGTGTGTGTCTCAGGACAATAGTTCCGAGATGCAATACAGATGGGACAATAGCATACCTGCCAACTTTTGAAATCAGAAAAACCTAGTAGCCAGGGTCCAGGACAAAGTCCTGGTGGGGGGTTCCTTCGCCCCCCGACGCAAAATGATTATTAGCATTCAGACAGGTTAAAATGTTGCTAAAACCATCACTTTTCTATCAGTCACAGTGACTTTTCAAAACAAAAATATTACAGCAAAAATCATATGGGTTGATTGACATGTTTATTCTGTAAGCTAACTTCAATAGTTTGAAATTATTTTGACAGTTAATGCCAGTTATCCTGTCAACCTTTCACAAGACTTCCATTTGTTAATTGAAAGTATAAACAGTATAAACACTTTTTACAGTAAACAAATGGTAAACAAGTCCATTAAAAAAAAAATTGGTGTCATTATTAACTTTCTGTCCAAGCTTGTATAATCTACTGCCTTGTTCAATTGTAAAAAATATTCTGTGCCTAAAATTCACATTTCTACCACAATTATCATACTGTAAACATGGTAAGCTAACTTCATTAAAATTAATAGTCCTGTCAATAGCATGGAATTACAATTCAAATGTAGTTTTTTTGTAAGCCTTTCAAAAGAATTCAAAATATGAAATATTCATGAAAATTAATTGAAGCCATCAGACACTTGAAAAGTGGCACATCACATCTCTAATGTAATCATTTGAACTTTTCAACAGAAATAGCACTGCAAAAATATTAAGGACATACTTCTGTATTTTGGTAGTTATGCTGTCAACATTTAACAAGATTTCTTCAACTTGGACTTGAAAGCATAAATAGTATAAACACTTTTAACAGTATAACAGTACTAAACAATTCCAATAGATAACATTGGTGTCATTACCTTTTTGTTTGCTCAATTATTGCCTCCGTAAATAAAACTTCGGCATTTATCACATCCAAAGAATCTGTTTGGGCGACGAAAAACGTTGAAAGTTTTCCACTTGTATCGCTAGCAACGGCATTAGACTTGTGTTTTTTTGTCCCAACGTGGTCTTTTACATCGCTAATTCCTCCGTGTCCGATCGAAAAATCTTGTCTGCACAAGGTGCAATTTCGCGTAGTTTTCACCCTTTTTGGAACGGATAATTATTCCCGGATAGGCTTTTGAATATTCTTCACGGAATGACTGCAGTTTTCTTTTCGGTTTAAGACTCGTTTGCGATTTTTCTCCGGCTGATTCCATGATCGTTCGCTCGTTTGGAAACAATGGCAACAGGAGCCTCGTGCTTGGCAGCGGTGCTATAAATAGCCTCGCGCATGGCATTCGGAATGGCTGGATAGGAAGTTACGGGAAGCAGTGTCGATTGTCATTGTTGTTACACGATTTCGTGAATAAAACTTTAAGAGTTTTTCAATTAATGAAAAACCGTATTTTTTATCACTGCAACCGTATCCCGGAATAGGTTGATGAAAACCGTACTAATTACGGGAAAACCGCAGTAGTTGGCAGGTATGCAATAGATAATGAACAAATACTGAGACACACACAGGAGAAAATACTTCAGAAAGACGTTTTGCCCACATACACTCCCTCTCATGCTAACTATCATATCTGTTCTCAAACACTTGCACATAATAGTCATGCTCTGTTCCTACTCACTCCTTTCCATCCTTAGAAGGGGAATTGCAGGCGTTGGAGGCAGGAGCGGTGCTCGGGTGGATGTGTGTCGTGGTGATGGTGGAGGGGATGTTGCCCGTGCCTCCGGAGCTGAGTTTGTCCAGTGTGCATGCGGTACCTATGGCCCGCACAACCAGGCCCGACTCTCCTTCCAGGTCAAAACACTGCAGGTAGCCCACCACGGCGTTCCCCCCCATCTCTAGTACTTTGAGCCCTATTTTCCTCTGCAGCTCTCCTAGACATACGCAGGCATCAACATGAGATGAAGCATACACGGATTTCATTTCGTTGCAATCATTTCCCCTACCAGACATAAGAGAGATGAGCCTTTGGCGAGCTTCGTTGGAGGCTCGAGGAGTTCTGATGCGGTCAATCCACTGATACTCCGGATCTTCGTTCACCACTAGTTCCTCCACAAAGCCGTGGACCATCACCGCACGGTAATAGCGAGGAATGGATGGGGCTGCCATGCAAAAGTGACACAAATGCACAATAAAAAATTGACATATTTTATTTGAAAATCACAATCTTACGGAATATAGTGAAATCTTGGGTCGCCTCATGCCCTATACCAGTGGTTCTCAAACTTTGTTTGTCATCCCCCACTTTGGACAAGGGGGAGTTTTCAAGCCCCACCTGCCCCCATCGCCCCAACAGAGCGCTAATGCCAAGCTTTAACATTTTCAAATTTATTGAACATCAAGTTGTATACATTCAAACTCAATAACATAAAATAACATCAAGTTCAATAATAAATAAAATAACTGTGCAGTTGTGGTATAACTTGCATCAAGTTCAATAATAAATAAAATAACTTCTATCAAGTTCAATAATAAATAAAACAAAAGTGTTATAACTTGCATCAAGTTCAATAATAAATCAAAAAAAGTGTTATAACTTGCATCAAGTTCAATAATAAATCAAAAAAAGTGTTATGACTTGCATCAAGTTCAATAATAAATCAAAAAGTGTTATAACTTGCATCACGTTCAATAATAAATCAAAAAAAGTGTTATAACTTGCATCAAGTTCAATAATAAATCAAATAACTTGCATCAAGTTCAATAATAAATCAAAAAAAGTGTTATAACTTGCATCAAGTTCAATAATAAATCAAAAAAAGTGTTATAACGTGCATCAAGTTCAATAATAAATCAAATAACTTGCATCAAGTTCAATAATAAATCAAAAAAAGTGTTATAACTTGCATCAAGTTCAATAATAAATCAAAAAAAGTGTTATAACTTGCATCACGTTCAATAATAAATCAAAAAAAGTGTTATAACTTGCATCAAGTTCAATAATAAATCAAATAACTTGCATCAAGTTCAATAATAAATCAAAAAAAGTGTTATAACTTGCATCAAGTTCAATAATAAATCAAACAAAAGTGTTATAACTTGCATCAAGTTCAATAATAAATCAAACAAAAGTGTTATAACTTGCATCAAGTTCAATAATAAATCAAAAAAGTGTTATAACTTGCATCAAGTTCAATAATAAATCAAAAAAAGTGTTATAACTTGCATCAAGTTCAATAATAAATTAAAAAAAGTGTTATAACTTGCATCAAGTTCAATAATAAATCAAATAACTTGCATCAAGTTCAATAATAAATAAAATAAGAGTGCCACTTTGCAATCTTTGCAAAAAAAAAAAGGAGGAGCTATGCATTTGGCAAGACAGGGCAAGTGACAGCACTTTTCCCCGGGAGAGCCACCTTGCTTCACTGTGAAACAGCACTGCTGTATGATCAGCTCCCATTTCCTCACACAGTGCAGAGAACAGTCGCACTTTCAGTGGTCGTGTTTTGATCAAATTTACCGCGCTCACAACATCTGTTAAAACCTCATTGAGTTCGGGGCTGAGCTGCCTTGACGCGAGTGTTTCCCGGTGAATGACACAGTGTGTGCCCGTCACATTTTTGTTTCTCTGCAGGCGCTGGCTCTGGCTCGACGACCTTTGAGGTGCGAGTCACAAATGTATATATTTGTGTAATTGTGGTCCACACATTAGCCTGCTACCCATCCGCGTGAAAGTTTGTTCCGCTTAGCCCCGCCCCCATTAGTTACTGTTGCTATGTCTGTCAAACTTTCGCTCCTACCGAGAAATTTAAAGCCTACAGTAAAAATAAGTACCGGTAATTTCCATTTATTTATATAGCGGATTTCACAGACAGAATCACAAAGTGATTTACAGTGTGTATAGAAAATGAAAGCATAGTAAAAAAAAAAAAATCTAAGAATATAATAATAAAAAAAAATGTTTTAAGTGAAATTTCCTCCCGTTCCTCGCGCCCCACCTGTCATGTCTCTATTCCCCACCTGTGGGGCGCGCCCCACACTTTGAGAAACGCTGCCCTACACATTCTGAATTATACCATAATTTTGGGGGAAAGCATGCTTCTACAGTTATCCCAAAAATGTCTGGGGATGTGCAGATTAACCATATGATAAACTGCTGTAAATTCACTACAGTTAACATTGCCGTTTCAAACATTACGGATTACTGCACTTTAGAAAACCCAGGGTGATACTGCTCATTAACTGGACAAGCAGACAGCACACGAATCGCTCACTTGCTTAAATGTGAACACGAATACAAGACACTAGGGCTGCAACAACTAATCGATTAAATCGATTAAAAAATTGTTGCCGATTAATTTAGTCATCGATTCGTTCGGCAGGGTCCTTGAGGGTGCATGGGAGTTTGCCCAACCAGTCTACATGTGTTTTGTGGACTTGGAGAAGGCATTCGACCGTGTCCCTCGGGAAGTCCTGTGGGGAGTGCTCAGAGAGTATGGGGTAGCAGACTGTCTGATTGTGGCAGTCCGCTCCCTGTATGATCAGTGCCAGAGCTTGGTCCGCATTGCCGGCAGTAAGTCGGACACGTTTCCAGTGAGGGTTGGACTCCGCCAAGGCTGCCCTTTGTCACCAATTCTGTTCATAACTTTTATGGACAGAATTTCTAGGCGCAGTCAAGGCATTGAGGGGATCTGGTTTGGTGGCTGCAGGATTAGGTCTCTGCTTTTTGCAGATGATGTGGTCCTGATGGCTTCATCTGGCCAGTATCTTCAGCTCTCACTGGATCGGTTCGCAGCCGAGTGTGAAGCGACTGGGATGAGAATCAGCACCTCCAAGTCCGAGTTCATGGTTCTCGCCCGGAAAAGGGTGGAGTGCCATCTCCGGGTTGGGGAGGAGATCTTGCCCCAAGTGGAGGAGTTCAAGTACCTCGGAGTCTTGTTCACGAGTGAGGGAAGAGTGGATCGTGAGATCGACAGGCGGATCGGTGCGGCGTCTTCAGTAATGCGGACGCTGTATCGATCCGTTGTGGTGAAGAAGGAGCTGAGCCGGAAGGCAAAGCTCTCAATTTACCGGTCGATCTACGTTCCCATCCTCACCTATGGTCATGAGCTTTGGGTTATGACCGAAAGGACAAGATCACAGGTACAAGCGGCCCAAATGAGTTTCCTCCGCCGGGTGGCGGGGCTCTCCCTTAGTGATAGGGTGAGAAGCTATGCCATCCGGGAGGAGCTCAAAGTAAAGCCGCTGCTCCTCCACATTGAGAGGAGCCAGATGAGGTGGTTCGGGCATCTGGTCAGGATGCCACCCGAACGCCTCTCTAGGGAGGTGTTCAGGGCACGTCCGATCGGTAGGAGGCCGCGGGGAAGACCCAGGACACGTTGGGAAGACTATGTCTCCCGGCTGGCCTGGGAACGCCTCGGGGTCCCACAGGAAGAGCTGGACGAAGTGGCTGGGGAGAGGGAAGTCTGGGCTTCCCTGCTTAGGCTGCTGCCCCCGCGACCCGACCTCGGATAAGCGGAAGAAGATGGATGGATGGATGGATAGATTCGTTGGATCTATGCTCTGCGCATGCGCAGTCTACTTTTTAATATTTTTTTTATATAAACCTTTATTTATAAACTGCAACATTTACAAACAGCTGAGAAACAATCAAAATAAGTATGGTGTCAGTATGCTGGTTTTTTCCATAAAATACTGGAAAGGATAGAAATGTAGTTTGTCTCTTTTATCCGATTATTAATCGATTAATCGAAGTAATAATCGACAGATTAATCGATTATCAAATTAGTTGTTAGTTGCAGCCCTACAAGACACATTAATTCATGTCTTTCGCCATACAAACATCATACCATCGGACAGTGTTTTTCAACCTTTTTTGAGCCAAGGCACATTTTTTCCCCATTGAAAAAATGCGGAAGCACACCACCAGCAGAAAACATACAAAAATTTAACTCAGCAGACAATAAAAGGTTGTTCTGGCGATTGTTAGATATGAATTCAAACCATAACTAAGCATGCATCACTATAGCTTTTGTCTCTAAGTAGGTGTACTGTCACCACCTGTCAAATCACACCGTGACTTATTTAGAGTTTTTTGGTGTTTTCCTGTGTGTAGTGTTTTAGTTCTTGTCTTGCGCTCGGATTTTGGTGGCTTTTCCTGTTTTGTTGGTATTTTCCTGTAGCAGTTTAATTTCTTACCTGAGCGCTATTCCCCGCACCTGCTTTGTTTTAGCAATCAAGACTATTTCAGTTGTTTTTATCCTTCTTTGTGTGGACATTGTTTA
The DNA here is from genome assembly GCF_033978685.3 of Nerophis lumbriciformis. Lineage (NCBI taxonomy): Eukaryota > Metazoa > Chordata > Actinopteri > Syngnathiformes > Syngnathidae > Nerophis > Nerophis lumbriciformis. The sequence continues at coordinate 52,454,663 of NC_084557.2, forward strand.
TTGTCATGTCATATTTGGATGCACTTTGTGGACGCCTTCTCTGCTCCACACGCTGTAAGTCTTTGCTGTCGTCCAGCATTCTGTTTTTGTTTACTTTGAAGCCAGTTCAGTTTTAGTTTCGTTCTGCATAGCCATCCCTAAGCTTCAATGCCTTTTCTTAGGGACACTCGCCTCCTGTTTATTTTTGGTTTAAGCATTAGATACCTTTTGACCTCCCGCTGTCGTCTGCATATTGTGATCACGACAAAGCAATTAGCTAGCTGCTGCCACCTACTGATATGGAAGAGTATTACACGGTTACTCTGCCGAGCTCCAGACAGCACAGACACTCAACAACGGCACATTATTTGCGTATCATAATTACTGGTTTGCAAAAAAATATTTTTAACCCATTTAGGTGAAATGACAATCTCCCACGGCACACTAGCTTGTATCTCACGGTGCCGTGAGATACAAGTGGTTGAAAAACACTGCCCTAGGACATTGCTGTCTGAGCAACTAGATGTTCAATTGTGCACATTGAATCTGCAGGCTGTGATGTCTTAGAACAGAGGCTCTACACACAGATGTGACTACAACAGGTAATAGAAACCTTTTTGCCTTTATCATTGAGAAACACTCTAAAACCTTTACAGATTAAAACAGTAGAATATAAACATATCTAAAACACTCACATACAATATAATGGCTCTTAAGAGAACAGAGCAATATTTAATGTTTATTCTGCCAAGGAATGTATATTTTAAGGCCTCAATGCATATTTTAGGGAAAATTGTTGAAATAAACAAAGATTTTTCTCTTTGCCATAACCTTCATTATTTTTTTTCTAACAAATGCACAACAGCTGCTGCCCACTGCTCCCCTCACCTCCCAGGGGGTGAACAAGGGGATGGGTCAAATGCAGAGGACACATTTCACCACACCGAGTGTGTGTGTGTGTGTGTGACAATCATTGCTACTTTAACTTTAACATTGAAAGCGCAGTCCGCCAAACAGATCACATTGCAGTGGCCTTGCGGAAACTATGTCCATGTATTTAAAGTTCTGGACACACCATACGGCTCGGATTTTATCGATTTTAATCATTTTACTCCTCAAACTCACTGCAGAAGAACTTGACTCCACAGGACGATTGTCTGAAGCGGTTCAAGTCGTTGAAGAGCTCCACTTTGACGAGGACGTTAATCTCCCCACGAATACCTAGCGACAAATAACGGGGATGACTTAATAACAATAAGAGATAGTACACATGAGAGTGTCAGTCATCACATAAGAGTTGCTTCAAGTACCATGGATAGTATCGTAGATGGGAAACCAGCCAGAGATGACGGAGGCGGCCTCACTGCACAGCAGTGGGTCGATGTCGATGTAAACCTTGCCAATGGCGTCGTTTGCGCTGTAAGTGTCATGGTCCAACACTGTGATCTGCAGTGGCTCATCCTGCAGGTCCTCATCGTCCACCTACATATCCAAAGAAGCAGTGTGAATATTACGTCAAGTCACGGCGATCAATAAACCTTAAAATGTCATTTAATTTGCACAATTTACCTTTTAATTATGCTATATCACGGGGGGTGCCCACACCTTTTCTGCAGGCGAGCTACTTCTCAATTGACCAAGTGGAGGGGATCTACCTCATTCATATATATCATTTCTATTGATTTATTTATGAAAGAGAGGTTTTTGTTAACAAGTTAAATGTGTTCAATGATAATACAAGCATGTTTAACACATATAGAGTCCTTTCTTTTATGAAGACAAGAATATAAGTTGGTATGATTGTGATGACTTGCATTGATTGGAATGAGACAGTAGTGATGATAACGCCCACATTTTCAAATGGAGGAGAAAGAAAATCCTCCTTTATGTCCAACACCAAATGAAAGTGCTTGCGTTTAAGCATCTTAGTAGTCCAGCTTTCATAATCGTTTTTATACACTTTACAAGAAATACAATGGCGGCAAACTCCGTACCTTGCCAGCTTTCTGAGACTCTTATTTTGTTAGCGCAGGCAGGATGAAGCAGCGCTATTATTGTGAAGACAGGAACTGTGCAGTCGGTCTTTAAAAAGAGTTTTGACGGCAGGTACGGCGCAAGAGTCTGTTGAAATAAAAAGTGTTTCTCGCCTTCCTGTTGGTAATTTTTACTTAATAATGATCTGGCAGCAGCCAGCGTCATCTCACAAGACCCTCGGGTGCCGTGAATGTCAATCAAGTGACATCTTCATACCTGCCAACTTTTGAAATCAGAAAAACCTAGTAGCCAGGGTCCAGGAACGCAAAATGATTGATTGCATTCAGACAGGTTAAAATGTTGCTAAAACCATCACTTTTCTATCAGTCACAGTGACTTTTCAAAACAAAAATATTACAGCAAAAATCATATTGGTTGATTGACATGTTTATTCTGTAAGCTAACTTCAATAGTTTGAAATTATTTTGACAGTTAATGCCAGTTATCCTGTCAACCTTTCACAAGACTTCAATTTGTTAATTGAAAGTATAAACAGTATAAACACTTTTTACAGTAAACAAATGGTAAAACAGTACTAAACAATTCCATTTAAAAAAGAAAATTGGTGTCATTATTAACTTTCTGTCCAAGCTTGTATAATCTACTGCCTTGTTCAATTGTAAAAAATATTCTGTGCCTAAAATTCACATTTCTATCACAATTATCATACTGTAAACATGGTAAGCTAACTTCATTAAAATTAATAGTCCTGTCAATAGCATGGAATTACAATTCAAATGTAGTTTTTTTGTAAGCCTTTCAAAAGAATTCAAAATATGAAAAATTCATGACAATTAATTGAAGCCATCAGACACTTGAAAAGTGGCACATCACATCTCTAATGTAATCATTTGAACTTTTCAACAGAAATAGCACTGCAAAAATATTAAGGACATACTTCTGTATTTTGGTAGTTATGCTGTCAACATTTAACAAGATTTCTTCAACTTGGACTTGAAAGCATAAATAGTATAAACACTTTTAACAGTATAACAGTACTAAACAATTCCAATAGATAACATTGGTGTCATTACCTTTTTGTGGCTAAAATCCAAATTTAGCAACGGCATTAGACTTTTTGTTTTTTTGTCCCAACGTGGTCTTTTACATCGCTAATTCGTCCGTGTCCGATCGAAAAATCTTGTCTGCACAAGGTGCAATTCGCGTAGTTTTCACCCTTTTTGGAACGGATAATTATTCCCGGATAGGCTTTTGAATATTCTTCACGGAGTGACTGCGGTTTTCTTTTCGGTTTAAGACTCGTATTTTCCTCCGGCTGATTCCATGATCGTTCGCTCGTTTGGAAACAATGGCAACAGGTGCCTCGTGCTTGGCAGCGGTGCTATAAATAGCCTCGCGCATGGCATTCGGAATGGCTCGATAGGAAGTTACGGGAAGCAGTGTCGATTGTCATAGGTTGTGGAATAGGTTGATGAAAACCGTACTAATTACGGGAAAACCGGAGTAGTTGGCAGGTATGCATCTTGGTTCAGAATGATGATCGCTACTAGTGGCCTGTAAAAAGAGCATTAACGTATTTTTCGGACTATAAGTGGCAGTTTTTTTTCATAGTTTGGCCGGGGGTGCGACTTATACTCAGGAGCGACTTATGTGTGAAATGATTAACACATTAGCGTAAAATATCAAATAATATTATTGATGTCATTCACGTAAGAGACTAGACGTATAAGATTTCATGGGATTTAGCGATTAGGAGTGACAGATTGTTTGGTAAACGTACAGCATGTTCTATATGTTATAGTTATTTGAATGACTCTTACCATAATATGTTACGTTAACATACCAGTTGGTTATTTATGCCTCATATAACGTACACTTATTCAGCTTGTTGTTCACTATTCTTGATTTATTTTAAATTGCCTTTCAAATGTCTATTCTTGCTGTTGGCTTTTATCAAATACATTTCCCCCAAAAATGCGACTTATACTCCAGTGCGACTTATATGTTTTTTTCCTTCTTTATTATGCATTTTCGGCCGGTGCGACTTATACTCCGGAGTGACTTATACTCGGAAAAATACGGTACTAGGAAATGGATATCCCAGGAGAGCCCAACTTTGAAGCAATGGATGGAAATCACAATGGACATATATAAAATGGAGAAGATAACTGCCTTTATTAATTATAAATTGGAGAAATTGACTTCATACTGGGAAAACTGGGTCAATTAGGTCACGCCCCATAAGCCTGACTTTAATTTTTCGAATTAGTGATTGTACTACTTAAAAAAATAAAATAAAAAGATTATATATATATTTATATATCTGTTTATATATTTTTATTTTATTTCTGATTATTATTATTATTAATATTGTATTATTTCATTTTTTCTTTATTTAATTGATGTATTTGCAAATACTACTTTGTTTTTCTGCTGTTTCTTTCTTTTTTTGGGGGGGGGTATGGTTGGGATACAAACAAAAAATATTTTGACATTTAGGGCAGACAACAGATATATGATGTATGTGAATATGATGTAATGGATAGGAATGTCTGATGCTGGATGTCAATGAAAAAAAAAAAGAAAAAAAAAAAGATAGCTAATTTTTAGGTCAATTTTTTTTTTATGCCTGGCTGGCGATCGACTGAATCACCCGCCGCCATCGACGTATTGGGCACCCCTGCTATAACACCTCTAACTAAACGAGCCCGCCCCGTGTATACGCCCACCACTTCCCGCAGGATAGCTTTGTAAAAAGAAAACCACAAAACAGGCTTTGTTACACATCTTGAAATACATTTTTGAGCTCTGCCAGTTATCCACTCAGCTACAGATGTGAGAGTTTGATCATTTGGCCTTTCTTCAGTAAATTGGCTAGTCCAGCATGATGTTAAAATATCTGACTACAGTGTTTCCCACAGGACAGACATCTATTTGTGGTGGTGTGGTCGGGGGGCGGGGGGTGACAGCGGCAGCGGCGATGACCAAGAAGAACGCGGAGTTGGAATATAAGTACAACAACCGACAGGAAGGCGAGAAACACTTTATTTCAACAGACTCTGGCGCCGTACCTGTCGTCAAAACTCCAAAGACCGACTGCACAGTTGCGCTAACAAAATAAGAGTCTCAGAAAGCTGGCGTGCACAAGCTAGCAAGCTACGGAGTTTGCAGACAATGTATTTCTTGTAAAGTGTATACAACGGAGTACAGAAGCTGGACAAATAAGATGCCAAAAACCAACCACTTTCATGTGGTATTGGACAGAAAGGAGGACATTTTTTCTCCTCCATTCGAAAATGCGGACGTTATCAGCACCACTGTCTGATTACAATCAATGCAAGTCATCACAATCAGGTAATACACCAACTTATATTCTTGTCTTCATGAAAGAAAGCAATCTATATGTGTTAAACATGCTTGTATTATTTTTAAACACCTTTAACTTGTTAACGATATTAACTATGTGTTAAACATGCTTGTATTGTCATTAAACACCTTTAACTTGTTAACAATATTAACTATATGTATAAAACATACTTGTATTATCATTAAACACCTTTAATTTATTAACAATATGTGTTAAACATGCTTGTATTATCTTTAAACACCTTTAACTTGTTAACAATATTAACTATATGTGTTAAACATGCTTGCATTATCATTAAACACCTTTAACTTGTTAACAAAAACATATATTTCATAAATAAGTAAATATAAATTATATATATGAATGAGGTAGATCCCCACGACTTGATCAATTGAAAAGTAGCTCGCCTGCAGAAAAAGTGTGAGCACCCCTGAGTTACACCCATCTGAACAGGTCAGCCACCTGTTTAAAGCCCGATCACAGTTGAAATCTTGAAATGAAGGGCCTTTAATGGCCAAAACATTAACCTGGACAACATTTTAACAGCTGGCTGGCTCAGATTTTATTCTTTTCATTGCATTCACATGCTGCAGTGGACAGTGTACAATTTAGCTTCATTATTAATGCAGTATCTGAAGCACCGTCTCCACGTGTGTTTATTGACAACAGGGTTATAACCTGGACACGTTAGCTCGTCGGTATGGTAACACGTGACGTGACAACAGCGGCGGTGTTAATGAAGCAGCGTCAGGCTGCTCACCGTGAGTGAAACGCTCGGTGAAATCACGGATTAACGTTAAATATTTGACGAGCCGCGAGCGATGCAGCTATAACTTATCTACCTACAACCTATATTACACTCGTATTTTGATACCGTCGGTCCGTTCTTTTACTCCGCCGTCTTCTTCTTCTTCTTCTGGCCCACCAGGTGAATTAAGTGCTATTGGCGGAGTTACAATGCATAGTAGGCTACCGCCACCTACTGCACCGGAGTTGTAACTACAAGGTACATTCACAGACAGAGTCCCATTGCTTTTATGAGCGGTCGAGCGAGTCAAAAGCCGAAAAATCCATTTGTGGCGGGCGTAGTTCTTTCGTGGCGGGCCGCCACAAATAAATGAATGTGTGGGAAACACTGGACTATGTAGCTCTCATAGCTCTACTGGTGTTGCTAATGTCACGCTTCTTGGAGCCACACAGCTCATTAGAATTAAAGCCCCAGAAGAACAAAACCACATGTTTTCAGTAGGGTTGTACTAGGGCTGGGCGATATATGGAATATACTCGATATATCGTGGGTTTGTCTCTGTGTGATATAGAAAATGACTATATGGTGATATTGGAGTATACGTTCTCACACAGTTGCTTTTAGCTGCGGGCATTACACTACAGGCTTTTATCACTCTTTCTTGTCTCTCCTTCTCACAGAGACATAAAACAAGCGCACCTTCTTACATACGTCACATACTGTCGCGCGTGCAACGTCATACGCCCTCACCGAGCAGAGTTTTTGATTGATTGAAACTTTTGTAAGTAGATTTCACAGTACAGTACATATTCCGTACAATTGACCACTAAATGGTAACACCCCAATAAGTTTTTCAACGTGTTTAAGTCGGGGTCCACGTTAATCAATTCATGGTAAAGAGGGCGGCATGGACAACGTTAGCTGTGGTGCTAGTGGAGTGGTGCGAGTGGTAATATGAGAGAAAGAAGGTGCGAATCTGGTAACAAATGAAGGAAGAATTAATGCCCAAGAAAAACAGCAGGGGGTCCATCGTCTGGTGGTGGTTTGGCTTCAAGCGGGAAGATGTTGAACAGACAACCGTAATATGTCAAGTATGCGGCAAAAGTGTTGCTACAAAAAGTAGCAGCACTGCTAATTTGTAGCATCATTTGAAAAGTCACCTGCTAGAGAATGAAGAGTGCTTGAAACTCCGCATGTCAACATCTCCGTTCGGTGCCACACCAACAAAATGCCCAAGCAACCATTTCCACACCAACAAAATGCCCAAGCAACCATTTCCACATCAACACCATATGAAAAAAATAGTCAACAACAGAAGGAGATAACGTCCGCAGGAACCTACCACATAGCGAAGGACATACACTATTTGATTTCCTATTATGCAGCTCTTTTTTATTTGACACTTATTGAAATATCTTGTGTGACATCATGCACAAAAGTGCACTTTATTTGTTTTAAACTATTGTAGTGGCGTTCTGTACAAAAAGTGCACTTTAATTGAGTGTTGTTTTGATATGTCATCTTAGTGACATCATGCACAAAAGTGCACTAATAGCTTGTTTTAAAATGTCTCTGACAATCTTGCACTTTCTGTTTTGAAATGACATGAATGTTTGTGCCACTGCTTAATAACTCTTTAATAAATACACTTTTACTTGTGATTTCCCTCTCTGCATGAAAGTTTAAAAGTAGCATGTATTAATGCAGTATGAAGAAGAATGTTTTAATGTAGACACATAGAATCATCATACTGCTGTGATTATATGCATCAAGTGTTCATTCAAGGCTAAGGCAAAATATCCACATATATATGGTGTATGGTGACATGGACTAAACATATCCACATATATATGGTGTATGGTGACATGGACTAAACATATCCACATATATATGGTGTATGGTGACATGGACTAAAAATATCGAGAAAAATAATAAAAGGCCATATCGCCCAGCCCTAGGTTGTACGGTATACCGGTATTGGTATAGTGCCGCGATACTAATGAATCATATTCGGTACTATACTGCTTCTAAAAAGTACCGTCCCTCACACCCTCGCCTCTCCGCCGTTGTCACGTCATTGCTGGTTATATGAGCAGAAGAGCATGTTCGGCAGCACGCACGCACGCACGCACGCACGCACGCACGCACGCACGCACGCACGCACGCACGCACGCACGCACGCACGCACGCAACCATCCGCCATCCACCCGAACTAACATTTAATCAAAACCGCACCCGCCCGCCATCCGCCACCCGCCCGTTGTTATATATCTAATATAGACGATGCAAGGCATTAGTGAAGTTATAAAGCTTTTGCCTGTTAAAGAAAGGAGACTGATCCAATGCAGCAGAGACATTCAATGCGTGCCACACTGTCACGGCCCAGACGCACACCAGTGCGCAATCATCTGGGAGCCGTGCTGAGCGCACCTCCAAGCGCGCTCGCGCCACTCAAACTGCTGCAGGCAGCTGCGTTCTATCTTGTTTTAACATCCTGCGGCACTCTTCTGGGATCACGGCGGACGAAACTGCTCATGCTCAGGGTGTTTGTGGAGGTTCGGGGTTTTGCACAAATGTGATGCACCATGTTAGATGTCCCGGTTTTGTGACTGTCGTAGACATAAACAGCGTCGCAGCTCTTGCAAATCACGTAGCCAGCATTACTATCATCCTGATTTACAACCTCATAAAAACGAGTCCACGCTGAACTTTTCTGGCCTTTTTTTCCCCTGGTCTTTAGTATTCCCTTATTTAGTTTGTCGCGTACCACGTTTGCTGCCGGTGTTGCCATCTCTTTTTTTTTCTTCTTCTGTTGTGGCATATGCTGCAGGTGCCTGCTCGTTTTTCGTATGTGGGTAACAACATTTAACTATGTATATATATTTCCCAATTGGTTTAACTGCCACCCGCCTGAATCTATTTAAAATCTTTTTTTTATTTTTATTTCAACCGCCCGACCCGACCCGCGGATAAAATCTAATTTTTTTTTATTTCAACCGCCCGACCCGCGGATAATCCGCGGACTCCGCGGTTGTGTCCGCAAACCGCGCATCTCTACCAGCTAGCTAGCAGCTAACATCCATCCGCAGTCGGCAGTGTTTTAGCTACTTCTAAATCACTAATCCTGGCCTCCATGGCGACAAATAAAGTAAGTTTCTTACAAGTATTGAGGAATAGCTAAACATGCTTCACTACACACCGTAGCACAGCGGCGTCACAATGTAAACAAATGCCATTGGTGGATCTACACCTGACATCCACTGTAATGATACCAAATACAGGAGCGTATCTAGTTGATACTACTATGATTAAATTAATATTTTTTATCATCACAAAATCTTTTTCCCTTTTTTTAAAATGTATATTATGTTTAGAAACTCAGGAAATATGTCCCTGGACACATGAGGACTTTGAATATGACCAATGTATGATCCTGTAACTACTTGGTATCGGATCAATACCTAAATGTGTGGTATCATCCAAAACTAATGTAAGGTATCAAAGAAGAGAAGAACACGTGATTATTACATTTTAACAGAAGTGTAGATAGAACATGTTAAAAGAGAAAGTAAGCATATATTGACAGTAAATGAACAAGTAGATTAATATTAATTATTAGAAATGCTACCTCAGTAGAAGTCCCATCTTAAAACTCATTTGTATACTCTAGCCTTTAAATAGACCCCCTTTTAGACCAGTTGATCTGCCGTTTCTTTTCTTTTCTTTTCTCCTCTGCTCCCCTCTTCCTTGTGGAGGGGGGGGGGCACAGGTCCGGTGGCCATGGATGAAGTGCTGGCTGTCCAGAGTCGGGACCCGGGGTGGACCGCTCGCCTGTGCATCGGCTGGGAACATCTGCTGACCCGTCTCCGCTCGGGATGGTGTCCTGCTGGCCCCACTATGGACTGGACTCTTACTATTATGTTGGATCCACTATGGACTGGACTCTCACAATATTATGTCAGACCCACTCGACATCCATTGCATTCGGTCTCCCCTAGATGGGGTGGGGGTTACCCACATATGCGGTCCTCTCCAAGGTTTCTCATAGTCATTCACATCGACGTCCCACTGGGGTGAGTTTTTCCTTGCCCTTATGTGGGCTTTGTACCGAGGATGTCGTTGTGGCTTGTGCAGCCCTTTGAGACACTTGTGATTTAGGGCTATATAAATAAACATTGATTGATTGATTGATATTTCATTTTCTACCATTTGTCCTTAAATATTTTGACAAAATAATAGAATGGAAAATGACACAATATGTTACTGCATACGTCAGCAGACTAATTAGGAGTCTTTGTTTGTTTACTTACCGTATTTTCCGCACTATTAGCCGCACCTAAAAACCACAAATTTACTCAAAAGCTGACAGTGCGGCTTTTAATCCGGTGCGCTTTATATATGGATTAATATTAAGATTCATTTTCATAAAGTTTCGGTCTCGCAACTACGGTAAACAGCCGCCATCTTTTTTCCCCGTAGAAGAGGAAGTGCTTCTTCTTCTACGCAAGCAACCGCCAAGGTAAGCACCCGCCCCCATAGAACAGGAAGCGCTTCTTCTTCTACTGTAAGCAACCACCCGCCCGCGTAGAAGAAGAAGCGCGCGGATATTACGTTTCATTTCCTTTGTGTGTTTACATCTGTAAAGACCACAAAATGGCTCCTACTAAGCGACAGGTTTCCGGTTCATGAAAAGACGCAATCTCTCCATCCGCACACAGACTACTATTTCACAGCAACTGCCTAAAGACTTTCAAGAAAAGCTGGCTACTTTCCGTGCATATTGTAAAAACAAGATAGCTGAAAAAAAGATCCGGCCAGAGAACATTATCAACATGGACGAGGTTCCACTGACTTTTGATATTCCTGTGAACCGCACTGTGGATACAACGGGAGCACGTACGGTGAATATTCGCACCACAGGGAATGAGAAGTCATCCTTC